>NC_056436.1:86190252-86328669 GCF_018296145.1 Oncorhynchus tshawytscha | reverse complement strand
GCTGAATTTGGGGAAAGAGGCATCCCTGCTGCTGTCAACAACATTCAAAGAGGTGTTAGAGGCTGAATTTGGGGGAAAGAGGCATCCCTGTTGCTGTCAACACAACATTCAAAGAGGTGTTTGAGGCTGAATTTGGGGAAAGAGGCATCCCTGTTGTGTCAACACAACATTCAAAGAGGTGTTTGAGGCTGAATTTGGGGAAAGAGGCATCCCTGCTGTGTCAACACAACATTCAAAGAGGTGTTTGAGGCTGAATTTGGGGAAAGAGGCATCCCTGCTGCTGTCAACACAACATTCAAAGAGGTGTTTGAGGCTGAATTTGGGGAAAGAGGCATCCCTGCTGCTGTCAACAACATTCAAAGAGGTGTTAGAGGCTGAATTTGGGGAAAGAGGCATCCCTGCTGCTGTCAACACAACATTCAAAGAGGTGTTAGAGGCTGAATTTGGGGAAAGAGGCATCCCTGCTGCTGTCAACACAATTCATTCAGGCAAGTCAACACAACATTCAAAGAGGTGTTGAGGCTGAATTTGGGGAAAGAGGCATCCCTGCTGCAGTCAACACAACATTCAAAGAGGTGTTTGAGGCTGAATTTGGGGAAAGAGGCATCCCTGCTGCTGTCAACACAACATTCAAAGAGGTGTTTGAGGCTGAATTTGGGGAAAGAGGCATCCCTGCTGCTGTCAACACAACATTCAAAGAGGTGTTTGAGGCTGAATTTGGGGAAAGAGGCATCCCTGCTGCTGTCAACACAACATTCAAAGAGGTGTTTGAGGCTGAATTTGGGGAAAGAGGCATCCCTGCTGCTGTCAACACAACATTCAAAGAGGTGTTTGAGGCTGAATTTGGGGAAAGAGGGCATCCCTGCTGCTGTCAACACAACATTCAAAGAGGTGTTTGAGGCTGAATTTGGGGAAAGAGGCATCCCTGCTGCAGTCAACACAACATTCAAAGAGGTGTTTGAGGCTGAATTTGGGGAAAGAGGCATCCCTGCTGCAGTCAACACAACATTCAAAGAGGTGTTTGAGGCTGAATTTGGGGAAAGAGGCATCCCTGCTGCTGTCAACACAACATTCAAAGAGGTGTTTGAGGCTGAATTTGGGGAAAGAGGCATTGCTGCTGTCAACACAACATTCAAAGAGGTGTTAGAGGCATCCCTGCTGCTGTCAACACAACATTCAAAGAGGTGTTAGAGGCTGAATTTGGGGAAAGAGGCATCCCTGTTGCAGTCAACACAACATTCAAGAGGTGTTTGAGGCTGAATTTGGGGAAAGAGGCATCCCTGCTGCAGTCAACACAACATTCAAAGAGGTGTTTGAGGCTGAATTTGGGGAAAGAGGCATCCCTGCTGCAGTCAACACAACATTCAAAGAGGTGTTAGAGGCTGAATTTGGGGAAAGAGGCATCCCTGTTGCTGTCAACACAACATTCAAAGAGGTGTTTGAGGCTGAATTTGGGGAAAGAGGCATCCCTGCTGCTGTCAACACAACATTCAAAGAGGTGTTTGAGGCTGAATTTGGGGAAAGAGGCATCCCTGCTGCAGTCAACACAACATTCAAAGAGGTGTTTGAGGCTGAATTTGGGGAAAGAGGCATCCCTGCTGCTGTCAACACAACATTCAAAGAGGTGTTTGAGGCTGAATTTGGGGAAAGAGGCATCCCTGCTGCTGTCAACACAACATTCAAAGAGGTGTTTGAGGCTGAATTTGGGGAAAGAGGCATCCCTGCTGCAGTCAACACAACATTCAAAGAGGTGTTTGAGGCTGAATTTGGGGAAAGAGGCATCCCTGCTGCTGTCAACACAACATTCAAAGAGGTGTTTGAGGCTGAATTTGGGGAAAGAGGCATCCCTGCTGCTGTCAACACAACATTCAAAGAGGTGTTTGAGGCTGAATTTGGGGAAAGAGGCATCCCTGCTGCTGTCAACACAACATTCAAAGAGGTGTTTGAGGCTGAATTTGGGGAAAGAGGCATCCCTGCTGCTGTCAACACAACATTCAAAGAGGTGTTTGAGGCTGAATTTGGGGAAAGAGGCATCCCTGCTGCTGTCAACACAACATTCAAAGAGGTGTTTGAGGCTGAATTTGGGGAAAGAGGCATCCCTGCTGCTGTCAACACAACATTCAAAGAGGTGTTTGAGGCTGAATTTGGGGAAAGAGGCATCCCTGCTGCAGTCAACACAACATTCAAAGAGGTGTTTGAGGCTGAATTTGGGAAAGAGGCATCCCTGTTGCTGTCAACACAACATTCAAAGAGGTGTTTGAGGCTGAATTTGGGGAAAGAGGCATCCCTGTTGCTGTCAACACGACATTCAAAGAGGTGTTTGAGGCTGAATTTGGGGAAAGAGGCATCCCTGTTGCTGTCAACACAACATTCAAAGAGGTGTTTGAGGCTGAATTTGGGGAAAGAGGCATCCCTGCTGCTGTCAACACAACATTCAAAGAGGTGTTTGAGGCTGAATTTGGGGAAAGAGGCATCCCTGCTGCTGTCAACACAACATTCAAAGAGGTGTTTGAGGCTGAATTTGGGGAAAGAGGCATCCCTGCTGCTGTCAACACAACATTCAAAGAGGTGTTTGAGGCTGAATTTGGGGAAAGAGGCATCCCTGCTGCTGTCAACACAACATTCAAAGAGGTGTTTGAGGCTGAATTTGGGGAAAGAGGCATCCCTGCTGCTGTCAACACAACATTCAAAGAGGTGTTTGAGGCTGAATTTGGGGAAAGAGGCATCCCTGCTGCTGTCAACACAACATTCAAAGAGGTGTTTGAGGCTGAATTTGGGGAAAGAGGCATCCCTGCTGCTGTCAACACAACATTCAAAGAGGTGTTTGAGGCTGAATTTGGGAAAGAGGCATCCCTGCTGCTGTCAACACAACATTCAAAGAGGTGTTTGAGGCTGAATTTGGGAAAGAGGCATCCCTGCTGCTGTCAACACAACATTCAAAGAGGTGTTTGAGGCTGAATTTGGGGAAAGAGGCATCCCTGCTGCTGTCAACACAACATTCAAAGAGGTGTTTGAGGCTGAATTTGGGGAAAGAGGCATCCCTGCTGCTGTCAACACAACATTCAAAGAGGTGTTTGAGGCTGAATTTGGGAAAGAGGCATCCCTGCTGCTGTCAACACAACATTCAAAGAGGTGTTTGAGGCTGAATTTGGGGAAAGAGGCATCCCTGCTGCTGTCAACACAACATTCAAAGAGGTGTTTGAGGCTGAATTTGGGGAAAGAGGCATCCCTGCTGCTGTCAACACAACATTCAAAGAGGTGTTTGAGGCTGAATTTGGGGAAAGAGGCATCCCTGCTGCTGTCAACACAACATTCAAAGAGGTGTTTGAGGCTGAATTTGGGGAAAGAGGCATCCCTGCTGCTGTCAACACAACATTCAAAGAGGTGTTTGAGGCTGAATTTGGGGAAAGAGGCATCCCTGCTGCTGTCAACACAACATTCAAAGAGGTGTTTGAGGCTGAATTTGGGGAAAGAGGCATCCCTGCTGCTGTCAACACAACATTCAAAGAGGTGTTTGAGGCTGAATTTGTTTGGGGAAAGAGGCATCCCTGCTGCTGTCAACACAACATTCAAAGAGGTGTTTGAGGCTGAATTTGGGGAAAGAGGCATCCCTGCTGCAGTCAACACAACATTCAAAGAGGTGTTAGAGGCTGAATTTGGGGAAAGAGGCATCCCTGTTGTGTCAACACAACATTCAAAGAGGTGTTTGAGGCTGAATTTGGGGAAAGAGGCATCCCTGCTGCTGTCAACACAACATTCAAAGAGGTGTTTGAGGCTGAATTTGGGGAAAGAGGCATCCCTGCTGCTGTCAACACAACATTCAAAGAGGTGTTAGAGGCTGAATTTGGGGAAAGAGGCATCCCTGCTGCTGTCAACACAACATTCAAAGAGGTGTTTGAGGCTGAATTTGGGGAAAGAGGCATCCCTGTTGCTGTCAACACAACATTCAAAGAGGTGTTTGAGGCTGAATTTGGGGAAAGAGGCATCCCTGCTGCTGTCAACACAACATTCAAAGAGGTGTTTGAGGCTGAATTTGGGGAAAGAGGCATCCCTGCTGCTGTCAACACAACATTCAAAGAGGTGTTTGAGGCTGAATTTGGGGAAAGAGGCATCCCTGCTGCTGTCAACACAACATTCAAAGAGGTGTTTGAGGCTGAATTTGGGGAAAGAGGCATCCCTGCTGCTGTCAACACAACATTCAAAGAGGTGTTTGAGGCTGAATTTGGGGAAAGAGGCATCCCTGCTGCTGTCAACACAACATTCAAAGAGGTGTTAGAGGCTGAATTTGGGGAAAGAGGCATCCCTGCTGCTGTCAACACAACATTCAAAGAGGTGTTTGAGGCTGAATTTGGGGAAAGAGGCATCCCTGCTGCAGTCAACACAACATTCAAAGAGGTGTTTGAGGCTGAATTTGGGGAAAGAGGCATCCCTGCTGCAGTCAACACAACATTCAAAAGAGGTGTTAGATGCTGAATTTGGGGAAAGAGGCATCCCTGTTGTGTCAACACAACATTCAAAGAGGTGTTTGAGGCTGAATTTGGGGAAAGAGGCATCCCTGCTGCTGTCAACACAACATTCAAAGAGGTGTTTGAGGCTGAATTTTGGGGAAAGAGGCATCCCTGCTGCTGTCAACACAACATTCAAAGAGGTGTTTGAGGCTGAATTTGGGGAAAGAGGCATCCCTGTGTCAACACAACATTCAAAGAGGTGAGATGCTGAATTTGGGGAAAGAGGCATCCCTGTTGCTGTCAACACAACATTCAAAGAGGTGTTTGAGGCTGAATTTGGGGAAAGAGGCATCCCTGCTGCTGTCAACACAACATTCAAAGAGGTGTTTGAGGCTGAATTTGGGGAAAGAGGCATCCCTGCTGCTGTCAACACAACATTCAAAGAGGTGTTAGATGCTGAATTTGGGGAAAGAGGCATCCCTGTTGCTGTCAACACAACATTCAAAGAGGTGTTTGAGGCTGAATTTGGGGAAAGAGGCATCCCTGCTGCTGTCAACACAACATTCAAAGAGGTGTTTGAGGCTGAATTTGGGGAAAGAGGCATCCCTGCTGCTGTCAACACAACATTCAAAGAGGTGTTTGAGGCTGAATTTGGGGAAAGAGGCATCCCTGCTGCTGTCAACACAACATTCAAAAGGTGTTTGAGGCTGAATTTGGGGAAAGAGGCATCCCTGCTGCTGTCAACACAACATTCAAAGAGGTGTTTGAGGCTGAATTTGGGGAAAGAGGCATCCCTGCTGCTGTCAACACAACATTCAAAGAGGTGTTTGAGGCTGAATTTGGGGAAAGAGGCATCCCTGCTGCTGTCAACACAACATTCAAAGAGGTGTTTGAGGCTGAATTTGGGGAAAGAGGCATCCCTGCTGCTGTCAACACAACATTCAAAAGGTGTTTGAGGTGAATTTGGGGAAAGAGGCATCCCTGCTGTCAACACAACATTTGTTTGAGGCTGAATTTGGGGAAAGAGGCATCCCTGCTGCTGTCAACACAACATTCAAAGAGGTGTTTGAGGCTGAATTTGGGGAAAGAGGCATCCCTGCTGCTGTCAACACAACATTCAAAGAGGTGTTTGAGGCTGAATTTGGGGAAAGAGGCATCCCTGCTGCTGTCAACACAACATTCAAAGAGGTGTTTGAGGCTGAATTTGGGGAAAGAGGCATCCCTGCTGCTGTCAACACAACATTCAAAGAGGTGTTTGAGGCTGAATTTGGGGAAAGAGGCATCCCTGCTGCTGTCAACACAACATTCAAAGAGGTGTTGAGGCTGAATTTGGGGAAAGAGGCATCCCTGCTGCTGTCAACACAACATTCAAAGAGGTGTTTGAGGCTGAATTTGGGGAAAGAGGCATCCCTGCTGCTGTCAACACAACATTCAAAGAGGTGTTTGAGGCTGAATTTGGGGAAAGAGGCATCCCTGCTGCTGTCAACACAACATTCAAAGAGGTGTTTGAGGCTGAATTTGGGGAAAGAGGCATCCCTGCTGCAGTCAACACAACATTCAAAGAGGTGTTAGATGCTGAATTTGGGGAAAGAGGCATCCCTGTTGTGTCAACACAACATTCAAAGAGGTGTTTGAGGCTGAATTTGGGGAAAGAGGCATCCCTGCTGCTGTCAACACAACATTCAAAGAGGTGTTTGAGGCTGAATTTGGGGAAAGAGGCATCCCTGCTGCTGTCAACACAACATTCAAAGAGGTGTTAGAGGCTGAATTTGGGGAAAGAGGCATCCCTGCTGCTGTCAACACAACATTCAAAGAGGTGTTTGAGGCTGAATTTGGGGAAAGAGGCATCCCTGCTGCTGTCAACACAACATTCAAAGAGGTGTTTGAGGCTGAATTTGGGGAAAGAGGCATCCCTGCTGCAGTCAACACAACATTCAAAGAGGTGTTTGAGGCTGAATTTGGGGAAAGAGGCATCCCTGCTGCAGTCAACACAACATTCAAAGAGGTGTTAGATGCTGAATTTGGGGAAAGAGGCATCCCTGTTGTGTCAACACAACATTCAAAGAGGTGTTTGAGGCTGAATTTGGGGAAAGAGGCATCCCTGCTGCTGTCAACACAACATTCAAAGAGGTGTTTGAGGCTGAATTTGGGGAAAGAGGCATCCCTGCTGCTGTCAACACAACATTCAAAGAGGTGTTTGAGGCTGAATTTGGGGAAAGAGGCATCCCTGCTGCTGTCAACACAACATTCAAAGAGGTGTTTGAGGCTGAATTTGGGGAAAGAGGCATCCCTGCTGCTGTCAACACAACATTCAAAGAGGTGTTTGAGGCTGAATTTGGGGAAAGAGGCATCCCTGCTGCTGTCAACACAACATTCAAAGAGGTGTTTGAGGCTGAATTTGGGGAAAGAGGCATCCCTGCTGCTGTCAACACAACATTCAAAGAGGTGTTTGAGGCTGAATTTGGGGAAAGAGGCATCCCTGCTGCTGTCAACACAACATTCAAAGAGGTGTTTGAGGCTGAATTTGGGGAAAGAGGCATCCCTGCTGCTGTCAACACAACATTCAAAGAGGTGTTTGAGGCTGAATTTGGGGAAAGAGGCATCCCTGCTGCTGTCAACACAACATTCAAAGAGGTGTTTGAGGCTGAATTTGGGGAAAGAGGCATCCCTGCTGCTGTCAACACAACATTCAAAGAGGTGTTTGAGGCTGAATTTGGGGAAAGAGGCATCCCTGCTGCAGTCAACACAACATTCAAAGAGGTGTTTGAGGCTGAATTTGGGGAAAGAGGCATCCCTGCTGCAGTCAACACAACATTCAAAGAGGTGTTTAGATGCTGAATTTGGGGAAAGAGGCATCCCTGTTGTGTCAACACAACATTCAAAGAGGTGTTTGAGGCTGAATTTGGGGAAAGAGGCATCCCTGCTGCTGTCAACACAACATTCAAAGAGGTGTTTGAGGCTGAATTTGGGAAAGAGGCATCCCTGCTGCTGTCAACACAACATTCAAAGAGGTGTTTGAGGCTGAATTTGGGGAAAGAGGCATCCCTGCTGCAGTCAACACAACATTCAAAGAGGTGTTAGATGCTGAATTTGGGGAAAGAGGCATCCCTGTTGCTGTCAACACAACATTCAAAGAGGTGTTTGAGGCTGAATTTGGGGAAAGAGGCATCCCTGCTGCTGTCAACACAACATTCAAAGAGGTGTTTGAGGCTGAATTTGGGGAAAGAGGCATCCCTGCTGCTGTCAACACAACATTCAAAGAGGTGTTTGAGGCTGAATTTGGGGAAAGAGGCATCCCTGCTGCTGTCAACACAACATTCAAAGAGGTGTTTGAGGCTGAATTTGGGGAAAGAGGCATCCCTGCTGCTGTCAACACAACATTCAAAGAGGTGTTTGAGGCTGAATTTGGGGAAAGAGGCATCCCTGCTGCTGTCAACACAACATTCAAAGAGGTGTTTGAGGCTGAATTTGGGGAAAGAGGCATCCCTGCTGCTGTCAACACAACATTCAAAGAGGTGTTTGAGGCTGAATTTGGGGAAAGAGGCATCCCTGCTGCTGTCAACACAACATTCAAAGAGGTGTTTGAGGCTGAATTTGGGGAAAGAGGCATCCCTGCTGCTGTCAACACAACATTCAAAGAGGTGTTTGAGGCTGAATTTGGGGAAAGAGGCATCCCTGCTGCTGTCAACACAACATTCAAAGAGGTGTTTGAGGCTGAATTTGGGGAAAGAGGCATCCCTGCTGCAGTCAACACAACATTCAAAGAGGTGTTTGAGGCTGAATTTGGGGAAAGAGGCATCCCTGCTGCTGTCAACACAACATTCAAAGAGGTGTTTGAGGCTGAATTTGGGGAAAGAGGCATCCCTGCTGCTGTCAACACAACATTCAAAGAGGTGTTTGAGGCTGAATTTGGGGAAAGAGGCATCCCTGCTGCTGTCAACACAACATTCAAAGAGGTGTTTGAGGCTGAATTTGGGGAAAGAGGCATCCCTGCTGCTGTCAACACAACATTCAAAGAGGTGTTTGAGGCTGAATTTGGGGAAAGAGGCATCCCTGCTGCTGTCAACACAACATTCAAAGAGGTGTTTGAGGCTGAATTTGGGGAAAGAGGCATCCCTGCTGCAGTCAACACAACATTCAAAGAGGTGTTTGAGGCTGAATTTGGGGAAAGAGGCATCCCTGCTGCAGTCAACACAACATTCAAAGAGGTGTTAGAGGCTGAATTTGGGGAAAGAGGCATCCCTGCTGTGTCAACACAACATTCAAAGAGGTGTTTGAGGCTGAATTTGGGGAAAGAGGCATCCCTGCTGCTGTCAACACAACATTCAAAGAGGTGTTTGAGGCTGAATTTGGGGAAAGAGGCATCCCTGCTGCTGTCAACACAACATTCAAAGAGGTGTTTGAGGCTGAATTTGGGGAAAGAGGCATCCCTGCTGCTGTCAACACAACATTCAAAGAGGTGTTAGAGGCTGAATTTGGGGAAAGAGGCATCCCTGCTGCTGTCAACACAACATTCAAAGAGGTGTTTGAGGCTGAATTTGGGGAAAGAGGCATCCCTGCTGCAGTCAACACAACATTCAAAGAGGTGTTTGAGGCTGAATTTGGGGAAAGAGGCATCCCTGCTGCTGTCAACACAACATTCAAAGAGGTGTTAGAGGCTGAATTTGGGGAAAGAGGCATCCCTGCTGCTGTCAACACAACATTCAAAGAGGTGTTTGAGGCTGAATTTGGGGAAAGAGGCATCCCTGCTGCTGTCAACACAACATTCAAAGAGGTGTTTGAGGCTGAATTTGGGGAAAGAGGCATCCCTGCTGCTGTCAACACAACATTCAAAGAGGTGTTTGAGGCTGAATTTGGGGAAAGAGGCATCCCTGCTGCTGTCAACACAACATTCAAAGATGTGTTTGAGGCTGAATTTGGGGAAAGAGGCATCCCTGCTGCAGTCAACACAACATTCAAAGAGGGGTTTGAGGCTGAATTTGGGGAAAGAGGCATCCCTGCTGCTGTCAACACAACATTCAAAGAGGTGTTTGAGGCTGAATTTGGGGAAAGAGGCATCCCTGCTGCTGTCAACACAACATTCAAAGAGGTGTTTGAGGCTGAATTTGGGGAAAGAGGCATCCCTGTTGCTGTCAACACAACATTCAAAGAGTTGTTTGAGGCTGAATTTGGGGAAAGAGGCATCCCTGCTGCTGTCAACACAACATTCAAAGAGGTGTTTGAGGCTGAATTTGGGGAAAGAGGCATCCCTGCTGCAGTCAACACAACATTCAAAGAGGTGTTTGAGGCTGAATTTGGGGAAAGAGGCATCCCTGCTGCAGTCAACACAACATTCAAAGAGGTGTTAGATGCTGAATTTGGGGAAAGAGGCATCCCTGTTGCTGTCAACACAACATTCAAAGAGGTGTTTGAGGCTGAATTTGGGGAAAGAGGCATCCCTGCTGCTGTCAACACAACATTCAAAGAGGTGTTTGAGGCTGAATTTGGGGAAAAGGCATCCCTGCTGCTGTCAACACAACATTCAAAGAGGTGTTTGAGGCTGAATTTGGGGAAAGAGGCATCCCTGCTGCAGTCAACACAACATTCAAAGAGGGGTTTGAGGCTGAATTTGGGGAAAGAGGCATCCCTGTTGTGTCAACACAACATTCAAAGAGGTGTTTGAGGCTGAATTTGGGGAAAGAGGCATCCCTGCTGCTTTCAACACAACATTCAAAGAGGTGTTTGAGGCTGAATTTGGGGAAAGAGGCATCCCTGCTGCTGTCAACACAACATTCAAAGAGGTGTTTGAGGCTGAATTTGGGGAAAGAGGCATCCCTGCTGCAGTCAAAACAACATTCAAAGAGGGGTTTGAGGCTGAATTTGGGGAAAGAGGCATCCCTGTTGTGTCAACACAACATTCAAAGAGGTGTTTGAGGCTGAATTTGGGGAAAGAGGCATCCCTGTTGCTGTCAACACAACATTCAAAGAGGTGTTTGAGGCTGAATTTGGGGAAAGAGGCATCCCTGCTGCTGTCAACACAACATTCAAAGAGGTGTTTGATGCTGAATTTGGGGAAAGAGGCATCCCTGCTGCAGTCAACACAACATTCAAATAGGTGTTTGAGGCTGAATTTGGGGAAAGAGGCATCCCTGCTGCAGTCAACACAACATTCAAAGAGGTGTTAGATGCTGAATTTGGGGAAAGAGGCATCCCTGTTGTGTCAACACAACATTCAAAGAGGTGTTTGAGGCTGAATTTGGGGAAAGAGGCATCCCTGCTGCTGTCAACACAACATTCAAAGAGGTGTTTGAGGCTGAATTTGGGGAAAGAGGCATCCCTGCTGCTGTCAACACAACATTCAAAGAGGTGTTTGAGGCTGAATTTGGGGAAAGAGGCATCCCTGCTGCTGTCAACACAACATTCAAAGAGGTGTTTGAGGCTGAATTTGGGGAAAGAGGCATCCCTGCTGCAGTCAACACAACATTCAAAGAGGTGTTTGAGGCTGAATTTGGGGAAAGAGGCATCCCTGCTGCAGTCAACACAACATTCAAAGAGGTGTTAGATGCTGAATTTGGGGAAAGAGGCATCCCTGTTGTGTCAACACAACATTCAAAGAGGTGTTTGAGGCTGAATTTGGGGAAAGAGGCATCCCTGCTGCTGTCAACACGACATTCAAAGAGGTGTTTGAGGCTGAATTTGGGGAAAGAGGCATCCCTGCTGCTGTCAACACGACATTCAAAGAGGTGTTTGAGGCTGAATTTGGGGAAAGAGGCATCCCTGTTGCTGTCAACACAACATTCAAAGAGGTGTTTGAGGCTGAATTTGGGGAAAGAGGCATCCCTGCTGCTGTCAACACAACATTCAAAGAGGTGTTTGAGGCTGAATTTGGGGAAAGAGGCATCCCTGCTGCTGTCAACACAACATTCAAAGAGGTGTTAGAGG
Source organism: Oncorhynchus tshawytscha (assembly GCF_018296145.1). NCBI lineage: Eukaryota > Metazoa > Chordata > Actinopteri > Salmoniformes > Salmonidae > Oncorhynchus > Oncorhynchus tshawytscha. The sequence continues at coordinate 86,317,300 of NC_056436.1, read as the reverse complement.
CTGAATTTGGGGAAAGAGGCATCCCTGCTGCTGTCAACACAACATTCAAATAGGTGTTTGAGGCTGAATTTGGGGAAAGAGGCATCCCTGCTGCAGTCAACACAACATTCAAAGAGGTGTTTGAGGCTGAATTTGGGGAAAGAGGCATCCCTGCTGCTGTCAACACAACATTCAAAGAGGTGTTTGAGGCTGAATTTGGGGAAAGAGGCATCCCTGCTGCTGTCAACACAACATTCAAAGAGGTGTTAGAGGCTGAATTTGGGGAAAGAGGCATCCCTGTTGCTGTCAACACAGCATTCAAAGAGGTGTTTGAGGCTGAATTTGGGGAAAGAGGCATCCCTGCTGCTGTCAACACAACATGGAACTCAACACTGAGACAAGTGAAGGCAGTTATCCAATGTGACCATCTGAAGCTCTGTCATGTTCTAGAAAAGGCTGGGCACAAGACGTTGTTGTTCACAGTACAGGAGTGGAATAAGTTGAAGGAGTTGGTGGACATCCTGAAGCCATTTGGAGAAGCAACAGATTTGATACAGGGGGAGAAGATAGTCACAATCAGTTCTGTTGTTCCCTCGGTCCTGTCCCTGAATCACCAACTGGAGCAGCGGAAGCCTCAAGTCCATTTCCTGAGCGGCCTGGTCAGAAGTCTCCAGGCTTCCTTGAACAAACTATTTATTGGAATCTTCATCAATGTGAAAATGGCCAGGACATAAGATGGAATCACTGCCCCATTTTCAGATCCAGTCTACCTCAAAGCAGTTGGCTTGGATCCGGCTCTGTGGGTGAAGCACCATGTGCTAGTCAAGGAGGTCAGGGAGGAGGTCAGGGAGGAGGTGGCACAAAGAGTGAAAAGGGAATATTATTGAGTTTAATGTGACCTTTTCTCATAATTTAATCCAATTGACTGCAACAATAATACTTGTTCAGGTTAACCCAATACATCACCAATACTCTAATACCGGCCATTTTGTTTCTGCTTTTACATGTTTTGCTAGAACTGATTCTGCATGATGAAACAGGGACTGAGCAAGCTGTGCCTCTTGTTGATGAGAAAGAGCGAGAGGACCATAGTCTTGGACATGAAGAAGGGCTGTTTGCAGCATACTGTAAGAGGCAGAAGAAAGCTGTTGGGACCTCTCCAGCACTATAGTTAAGTCACTACCTTGACATATGCGAAGGACAGAATGCCCTCTTGTTCTGGGCAATGAACAGGAAGCATCTTCCTTCACTGTCCCGAGTGGCCATCAGGGTCTTGGCAGAGCCTCCAGTGGAGCGTGTCTGCAGCCATGGTGGCGTCAAACAAATGACTGACAGACTTTTATCGAATTTGGTCTTTTGCAAATGCAATGCATCATAGGGCCCTGAGATAAGATTTTAAAAAATGAAACTGTTTATGCATTACACACACACACACATATTCTCCATGTTCAGGTTTTATCTCCTATCTATGGGATCTGTATTTTTTTCTCTGATATTTAGGCCAGTGTACACATTGTAGGCCTACTTGAAGTTCAGTAGCTTTGATGTACATTTATGATATGCAACTTTATGGCAACATTGTTTTAGGGAGGGGGAGGGAGGGAGGGAGGGAGGGAGGGAGGGAGGGAGGGAGGGAGGGAGAGAGAGAGGGAGAGAGAGAGAGAGAGAGAGAGAGAGAGAGAGAGTGTTCATGATTTGTGTAAATGTAATATACTAACTATTACTCTTTTAAAAAATATGAAATGGTATTATATTGGGTGAAGCTCACATTATGACTTGTTTAGGACTCGAAACTTGACTTGGGACTTGTCAATCTTGACTTGGAACTTGACTTGGGACTTGTTGATCTTGACTTGAGACTTGACTTGATACTTGACTTGGGGCATGTAAAACAATGACTTGGTCCCACCTCTGGACTACTCACCATCCAGCCCTGATGCATTATATAATAACTAGTTGAGTACTGTACTCACCATCCAGCCCTGATACATTATATAATAACTAGTTGAGTACTGTACTCACCATCCAGCCCTGATACATTATATAATAACTAGTTGAGTACTGTACTCACCATCCAGCCCTGATACATTATATAATAACTAGTTGAGTACTGTACTCACCATCCACCCCTGATACATTATATAATAACTAGTTGAGTAATGTACTCACCATCCAGCCCTGATACATTATATAATAACTAGTTGAGTACTGTACTCACCATCCAGCCCTGATACATTATATCATAACTAGTTGAGTACTGTACTCACCATCCAGCCCTGATACATTATATAATAACTAGTTGAGTACTGTGCTCACCATCCAGCCCTGATACATTATATAATAACTAGTTGAGTACTGTACTCACCATCCAGCCCTGATACATTATATAATAACTAGTTGAGTACTGTACTCACCATCCAGCCCTGATACATTATATATAATAACTAGTTGAGTACTGTACTCACCATCCAGCCCTGATACATTATATATAATAACTAGTTGAGTACTGTACTCACCATTCAGTCCTGATACATTATATAATAACTAGTTGAGTACTGTACTCACCATCCAGCCCGAGTACTTGATCATACTTTTATACAGAGCATGTAAGTTGCACTTTTACTGTCCCTTTGTAACTTGTGTGCCATAGGGAAGCACTTTGAGAGATCCTGTACGAAATAAAACCTGTCTTGGTGTATTACCCTTTTAGATTTCTATTCAATCTGTAATCGCAGAAGTTCAGCATTATCGCGTGATTGAAACTTAAAAGGCTATGTTCCCGTGGTAGCGGAGACTGCATTCGCGGTATATGCTGCATATTTAATAAAATACCAATAAAATACCAAGCAATGCAGGTGTAGAAGCACGGTGGCAAGGAAAAACTCCATAGAAAGGCCAGAACCTAGAGAGGTTGAGATTACAACAGTACATGGCCAAGGCGGTCAAACGTTCATAGATGACCAGCAGGGTCAAAATAATAATAGTCACAGTGTAATAGAATCCTAAGTACAAATAATAAATCTGCAATTCAATCCAATTCAATACATCTGAGGTGACAACAAGAGAAATGCATCGCCCTCTGTGAGATCCCAGATTCAATTTAGGATTTATGAGCCAGAATACAGTTATTCCATTATTAAATCCTCTTTTCCAGGAAAACTAAGAGAAATTTCAATGCAAAGAAACATTTTGTTTTATTGCAGTTATTTGATAAACAAAAAAAACAAGTCCTATGTTATGAGTAAAAATGTTACGGAAGCTAAATAAATAAGTCAAGCAAATTGCCAGATGGTAGCCTCTCTCTTATAAACAAAACTAACTGCACAGGGAAACATCATATAATATATATGCCACTTAGCAGACTCTACAAGGTGTCGAAAGCGTTCCACTGGGATGCTGGCCCATGTTGACTCCAATGCTTCCCACAGTTGTGTCAAATTGGCTGGATGTCCTTTGGGTGGTGGACACATTGGAAACTGCTGAGCGTGAAAAACCCAGCAGCGTTGCAGTTCTTGACACACTCAAACCAGTGTGCCTTACACTACTATACCTTGTCCAATAGAACTTAAATATTTTGTCTTGCCCATTTGCCCTCCGAATAGGACGTGTACACAATCCATGTCTCAAGGCTTAAAAATCATTCTTTAACCCTGAACTCTTCCCCTTCGATCTACACTGATTGAAGTGGATGTAACAGGTGATGTCAATAAAGTTATCATAGCTTTCAACTGGATTCACCTGGTCAGTCTATGTCATGTTTTCTACAATCTGTCTATTTCTGTATAATACTTCCTGCAATGATTGAATGAATAAATATCTTATACGAGAAAAGATTAGGATTCACATGTAAAATCAGCAAAAAAGAGAAACGTCCACTCACTGTCAACTGTGTTTACAGTACTTTCATCAAACTTAACATTTGTAAATATTTGTATGAACATAACAAGATTCAACCACTGAGACAAACAAAAGTAACAGTCAGTATCTGGTGTGGCCACCAGCTGCATTAAGTACTGTAGTGCATCTCCTCCTCATGGACTGCACCAGATTTGCCAGTTCTTGCTGTGAGATGTTACCCCACTCTTCCACCAAGGCACCCAAAAATTTCTGGGGGGAATGGCCCTAGCCCTCACCCTCCGATCCAACAGGTTCCAGACGTGCTCAGTGGGATTGAGATCCGGGCTCTTCGCTGGCCATGGCAGAACACTGACATTCCTGTCTTGCAGTAAATCAAGCACAGAACAAGCAGCATGACTGGTGGCATTGTCATGCTGGAGGGTCATGTCAGGATGAGCCTGCAGGAAGGGTACCACATGAGGGAGGAGGATGTCTTCCCTGTAAAGCACAGCGTTGAGATTGCCTGCAATGACAACAAGCTCAGACCGATGATGCTGTGACACACCGCTCCAAACCATGACGGACCCTTCACCTCCAAATCGGTCCCGCTCCAGAGTACAGGCCTCGGTGTAACACTCATTCTTTCGATGATAAATGCGAATCCGACCATCACCCCAGGTGAGATAAAACCATGACTCGTCAGGGAAGAGCCCTTTTTTGCCAGTCCTGTCTGGTCCAGCGACGGTGGGTTTGAGCTCAGAGGTGACGTTGTTGCCGGCGATGTCTGGTGAGGACCTGCCTTACAACAGGCCTACAAGCCCTCAGTCCAGCCTCTCTCAGCCTATTGCGGAGAGTCTGAGCACTGATGGAGGGATTGTGTGTTCCTGGTGTAAGTCAGCCAGTTGTTGTTGCCATCCTGTACCTGTCCTGCAGGTGTGATGTTCAGATGTACCGATCCTGTGCAGGTGTTGTTACACATGGTCTGCCACTGCGAGGACGATCAGCTGTCCGTCCTGTCTCCCTGTAGCGCTGTCTTAGGCGTCTCACAGTATGGACATTGACATTTATTGCCCTAGCCACATCTGCAGTCCTCATGCCTCCTTGCAGCATGCCTAAGGAACGTTCACGCAGATGAGCAGGGCATGTTTCTTTTGGTGTTTTTCAGAGTCAGTAGAAAGACCTCTTTAGTGTACTAAGTTTTCATAACTGTGACCTTAATTGCCTACCATCTGTAAGCTGTTAGTGTCTTAACGACCGTTCCACAGGTGTATGTTAATTAATTGTTTGTGGTTCATTGAACAAGCATGGGAAACAGTGTTTAAACCCTTTACAATGAAGATCTGTGAAGATATTTTGATTTATACGTATTATCTTTGAAAGACAGGGTCCTGAAAAAGGGACTTTTCTTTTTTTGCTGAGTTTACAATAGCCTACCCACTTACATACCAAAATAAAGGAACCTTAACATAAAGTATCTCAACAGGGCGTTGGTCCTCCACCAGCCAGAACAGCTTCAATGCACCTCGACATAGATTCTACTAGTGTCTGGAACTCTTTATTGGAGGGATGTGACACCGTTCTTCCACGAGAAATTCCATCATTTCGTGTTTTGTTGATGGTGGTGCAAAACGCTGTCTCAGGCGCCTCTCCAGAAACTCCCAGAAGTGTTCATTTAGGTTGAGATCTGGTGACTGAGACAGCCATGGCACATGGTTTACATCGTTTTTCATGCTCATCAAACCATTCAGGGACCACTTGTGCTCGGTGGATGGGGTCATTGTCATCCTATGGGGGCATAGCCATGGTAGCCAAAATAATGACCTGCCCAGTGTTTTTATACATGACCCTAAGCACGATGTGATGCTAATTGCTTCATCAACTCTGGAATCACACCTGTGTGGAAGCACCTGGGTGATTCTCATGAAACTAGCCCTGTGGATGGGGGGGACATTTTTATACAGAATGATGGGATGTTAATTGCTTCATTCTATTGTTTGGGCAGTTACCTGTCTACTGAATGTATTCATCAGTGGAGGCTTGAAAGAGTACAAATCTGTCCCAAATGGCAACCTATTTCCTATTTCCTTTTTTTCTTCAGCCCATAGGGCTGTATAGGGAATAGAGCACCATTTGGGAGGCTTACATTGCTGTATAGTAATAATAAAGAGCTTTGCAGGTCCAGCAGTGCATCACCTCCCTTGACAGATATAAACTCTGAGAAAAACACCTTGTTATGTAGGTTGTCAAAGGAGGGAGCTTTGCATTGCATTACTCAAATGGCTGTTTTAGTCAAATTACAGTTCAATAGTACTGCTGTGTTTAGAGTGTAGAGGCATCCCAAATGGCCTCCTATTCCCTATATAGTGCGCTACCTTTGACCAGGACCCATAGTAGTGCGCTATATAGGGAATAGGGTGCCATTTGGGATGCAATGAATAGTGTATCTTCTGTATTCCAGTATGTCACTGGCGTACATAGAACTACACTCATAGGAAAAAAAGGTGATATCTAGAACCGATAAGGGTTCTTTGTCATAAGCGATCCCTTTGTACATTTACATTTTAGTCATTTAGCAGACGCTCTTATCCAGAGCCACAGAACCCTTTTAGGTAATACGCAGAACCCTTTTAGGTAATACGCAGAACTCTTTTTGGTTCCAGGTGGAACTCTTTTTGGTTCCAGGTGGCACTCTTTTTGGTTCCAGGTAGAACTCTTTTTGGTTCCAGGTAGAAGTCTTTTTGGTTCCAGGTAGAACTCTTTTTGGTTCCAGGTAGAACTCTTTTTGGTTCCAGGTAGAACTCTTTTTGGTTCCAGGTAGGGCTGTTAACTAACCGCTTAGTCACGGCAATTAGGCTTCTCCAAGTTATGATGCTGCTAGCAAAGTTAGTTAGTTAGTAGCCTACAAAGTTGCTAACTGCCTGGTACTCAGCACTCTATTGTCTCTCTAATCACTCTGAGATCAATGCAAAATGTAATGGAAAGTCTAATCAAACACCCACGACCTCATGTTGCGCAATATTTCTATAGGCTATGCAAATCGTGAGAAAACAGAGTGATGGCTTCTATTAAAAAGAGGAGGATCCCATCAGCTATCTATAGGCTAGGCCTACTATATTTATTAACTTTCCTAATATTAAGTGCATTGCTGACCTTTAGAAGAGGAGTATAGCCTACTTGGTTGGCATGAAAATGGACCACAGGAAAAGCGTCCTCCATTCACTATTTAAGTGCATAGATGACATGTATCCCCCCCTCACCCCCATTCCCTGACAATATTAGCCTATCACTTGTGAATTATATATTATCACTTGTGAATGATGCCCAGATTGTGTGCAGTAAGGCAAGAAAAAGCGCATGCGTTTTTGTTTCTCGTACATCTCATGTAGCCTAGCCCATAGGCCTACAGTATATGTTTTGATTAGGTTTGTATCACAACTAAAGTGGCCAAATAGTTTCTTAAAATTAAGCACATTAATACTTATCATGCGGTCTGATTCGTTATGCCACCTGAATCATTTCTTAATAATCATCATATGGTCTGATTCGTTATGCCACCTGAGTCATTTCTTAATACTCATCATGCGGTCTGATTCGTTATGCCACCTGAATCATTTCTTAATACTCATCATGCGGTCTGATTCGTTATGCCACCTGAATCATTTCTTAATACTCATCATGCGGTCTGATTCGTTATGCCACCTGAATCATTTCTTAATACTCATCATGCGGTCTGATTCGTTATGCCACCTGAATCATTTCTTAATACTCATCATGTGGTCTGATTCGTTATGCCACCTGAATCATTTCTTAATACTCATCATGCGGTCTGATTCGTTATGCCACCTGAATTATTTCTTAATAATCACCATTCTCCTTTGTTCTTCTATTAGTGGTAATGGCTATAGTGCAAACATACCGCTATAGCAGGAATGGATGCACTGCACTGTACTGTACAGTGTGTGTATGTGTGTGTGTGTGTGTGTGTGTGTGTGTGTGTGTGTGTGTGTACTGCCCAGCTCCATGTCCCTTGTGGAGGTGTGAAATCAGCTCTATTAGTTCCCTGTGGCCTCTATTTACACATGGTGGATTAACACCAGGCCCTAGCCCTGACAAACACAAACACACACACACACACACAGCCGGTGCAAAGGTAGTATTGTATTTTAGAATAGAATGACTCAAGAACAAACAAATAATGTTTATGCTATTTTGTTGTTACTGCTAATAGAAAACTAAAACCCTTTTCACACTGACTGACATAGCATGATATCGCCATGAAGAAAAGCTAGGCTTTTCTCTCTATATATATATATATATATGAGAGAGAGAGAGAGAGAGAGAGAGAGCTCTGTTCTAATGAGCCAAGAGAGAGAGCTCTGTTCTAATGTGCCAGAGTGGAACCAAGCTGAATTAGAAAGGTAGATGTCATGCATAACTACTACTATCCGTTTAGTGTCAAAGACGACGATGATGTCCCAAATGACCATTTGCGATGCAAGGACAGAACACAAAGGACACCATGGTATCTGGCCTGAGTCAAACCCGGCAGGACTAAAGCAGCATTGCAGTATCATAGAACCCCCTTTCCTTCCGATGTCAGAGGCAGTCACCAGACGGCCGTGCTAGGAAATACAAAGATGACAATGGAGAAGCAGAGCCATCATACTGCAGCTATATACTGACGCCAAAGCACGGATCCAGATCAGAAGGGGGTCAACACTTTGTGAACAGTGCTGTGCTGAATGTGGCCTCTGACAGTATTGTGTGATGCATCAGTTGTATCGGGGGGGACTCTTCAGAAAATACCAATGCCGTATAATGTGTGATGCCATTTTATTCACGGTGAAGGACGTCTGTCGGTTCAAGACGTGTACTTGAAATACGTGACTCATTCCTACAGTGCCAGTCAAAAGTTTTGATGTCTTCGTAGTTTTGATGTCGTCACTATTATTCTACAATGTAGAAAATAGTCCAAATAAAATAAAAACCATTGACTGAGAAGGTGTGTCCAAACTTTTGACTTGTACTGTATATTAAACACAATTGACTAGCATTTGTGTCATGTTACTACCCTGCTACTATTCTATTTCTATTTCTGTAGTAAGGATGTATTTGCTTATGTATTTTATTAATAGCTGGTATAATGGGGACATTATTGGATCATTGCTGGGTCAAATTTGGACTGTAACTGTCAATATTTTAATATCAATAACAGATTCATAAAAGTTATACATCTAAACAACACATCAACTAATGTATTTCACATGTGTTAGTAATGTATTTCAAATGCGTTACTAATGTATTTCCCATGCGTTAGCAATGTATTTCACATGTGTTAGTAATGTATTTCACATGTGTTAATAATGTATTTCACATGCATTAGTAATGTATTTTGCATGTATTAGCAATGTATTTCACATGTGTTAGTAATGTATTTCACATGTGTTAGTAATGTATTTCACATGCGCTAGTAATGTATTTCACGTGTGCTAGTAATGTATTTCACATGCGTTAACAATGTATTTCACATGCGTTAGCAATGTATTCCACATGTGTTAGTAATGTATTTCACATGCGTTAGTAATGTATTTCACAAGCGTTAGCAATGTATTTCACATGTGTTAGTAATGTATTTCACATGCGCTAGTAATGTATTTCACATGTGCTAGTAATGTATTTCACATGCGTTAACAATGTATTTCACATGCGTTAGCAATGTATTCCACATGTGTTAGTAATGTATTTCACATGCGTTAGTAATGTATTTCACATGCGTTAGCAATGTATTTCACATGTGTTAGTAATGTATTTCACATGCGTTAGTAATGTATTTCACATGCGTTAGCAATGTATTTCACATGCGTTAGTAATGTATTTCACATGTTTTAGCAGTGTATTTCACGTGTTAGTAATGTATTTCACGTGTTAGTAATGTATTTCACATGTGTTAGTAATGTATTTCACATGCGTTAGTAATGTATTTCATATGTGTTAGTAATGTATTTCACATGCGTTTGCAATGTATTTCACATGCGTTAGCAATGTATTTCACACGTGTTAGTAATGTATTTCACATGCGTTAGCAATGTATTTCACGTGTTAGTAATGTATTTCACACGTGTTAGTAATGTATTTCACATGCGTTAGCAATGTATTTCACGTGTTAGTAATGTATTTCACGTGTTAGTAATGTATTTCACATGCGTTAGTAATGTATTTCACATGCGTTAGTAATGTATTTCACATGCGTTAGTAATGTATTTCACATGCGTTAGTAATGTATTTCACATGTGTTAGTAATGTATTCCACGTGTGTTAGTAATGTATTTCACATGTGTTAGTAATGTATTTCACATGTGTTAGTAATGTATTTCACATGCGTTAGTAATGTATTTCACATGCGTTAGTAATGTATTTCACATGCGTTAGTAATGTATTTCACATGCGTTAGTAATGAATTTTGCATGTGTTAGTAATGTATTTCACATGCGTTAGTAATGTATTTTGCATGTGTTAGTAATGTATTTCACATGCGTTAGTAATGTATTTCACATGCGTTAGTAATGTATTTCACGTGTTAGTAATGTATTTCACATGCGTTAGTAATGTATTTCACATGTGTTAGTAATGCGTTAGTAATGTATTTCACGTGTTAGTAATGTATTTCACACGTGTTAGTTTATTTCACATGCGTATAATGTATTTTTTAGTAATGTAGCACAGAAATGTATTTCATATCGTTAGTAATGTATTTCACATGCCTGCCTGTAATGCAACATGTCTGCTGTAATGTATTTCACAGTCAAATGTATTCCCGTGTGTTAGTAATGTATTTCACATGTGTTAGTAATGTATTTCACAGTTAAAGTATTTCACATGCGTTAGTAATGTATTTCACCTATATATTTCACTACGTTTAATGATTTCCATGGTTAGTAAGAATTTTGCATGTGTTAGTAATTACCATTTAGTAATGTATTTTGCATGTGTTAGTGCCATTTGGGTATTTTGCATGTGTTAGTAATGTATTTCACATGCGTTAGTAATGTATTTCACATGCGTTAGTAATGTATTTCACGTGTTAGTAATGTATTTCACATGCGTTAGTAATGTATTTCACGTGTTAGTCATGTATTAATTGATTTAATGTATATATGTGTTTTTAGAGAGCACAGAAATGGAGCATATCTGAAAGTACACAGCCTGCCTGGAAAGCAACATGTCTGCTGGCAGCAAATGGATGGATTTTAGGAAATGGTTCCCAAACAGAGCACCTTTTGGGGCGCGAGGGTGTGATTGTTTTTAAAGGGAACAGGGTGCCATTTGGGCAAAGGCATGTCTGGTAGCTGGTAGCCTGCAGTGTTAGTGTTCAGAGAAGTTTCTGTGAGGTAATGTACACGACCAGCCATTCTACCGACACTTTCAGCACCATCCATCATAATGGACCGTCTACGCCTGCTGTCACAGCAAATGGATGGATTTTAGGGAAATGGTTACAAACAGAGCACCTGGAGGCGATGTGATGTTGTTGGCCTTGTTTCACTGTGCTTCACTGCTGCAGACTTGTGTGTGTGTGTTTCTGTGTGTGTGTGTGTCCTTGTGTGTGTGTGTGCATGTTTATCTGTGTCTGTGTGTGTGTGTGTGTGTGTATCAGAGAGAGTGGCTGCCGTGTGGTGCAGCCTTTACAGAGAGATCAGTCAGTCTGGACGTTGATAAGCAGTAGTGTCAGGGCTGCTCATGTTCCTGCGAAGGACAGACCCTCTGGTCGTGGCAATAACAGACCTTCACAGCAAACATGCTTTACACAGGGATTTAACTGTCACAACCTGGTATGTATCATGACAGTGAAGTGAGAGACACTGTAGAGTACAGCGTTCTGGTTTTGGGCTGTTATTTCTGGCTGTATGATAATGCTATTCATTGAGCATTTACTTTGTTTTTTGGGGGAAATCGTTCATTTAGCATCATGTTGTTGTGCAGTTGAAAAGGACAAATGACTGTCAGAGAAACTGCCTCCACTGTGTTTGTTGTTCTCTGAGTTTTAATAAGCACAGCAGAAAAAGGGGAGGACTCATAAAAGGGAATATAAACTCTTGCTGATTAAAGAGTAACAAAGATTAGCCATCCATCTTGACTGCCAATCATTAGCACGATTGTCAACAAACATTTAAATCCCTGTGTATAAACGTACGTGTTTGAAGAACTCACTGACTGTAAGGAGTTGACCACTGTGTTTGAAGAACTCATTGACTGTAAGGAGTTGACCACTGTGTTTGAAGAACTCACTGACTTGACTGTAAGGAGTTGACCACTGTGTTTGAAGAACTCACTGACTTGACTGTAAGGAGTTGACCACTGTGTTTGAAGAACTGACCACTGTGTTTGAAGACTTGACTGTAAGGAGTTGACCACTGTGTTTGAAGAACTCACTGACTTGACTGTAAGGAGTTGACCACTGTGTTTGAAGAACTCACTGACTTGACTGTAAGGAGTTGACCACTGTGTTTGAAGAACTCACTGACTGTAAGGAGGTTGACCACTGTGTTTGAAGAACTCATTGACTGTAAGGAGTTGACCACTGTGTTTGAAGAACTCACTGACTTGACTGTAAGGAGTTGACCACTGTGTTTGAAGAACTCACTGACTTGACTGTAAGGAGTTGACCACTGTGTTTGAAGAACTCACTGATTTGACTGTAAGGAGTTGACCACTGTGTTTGAAGAACTCACTGACTGTAAGGAGTTGACCACTGTGTTTGAAGAACTCACTGATTTGACTGTAAGGAGTTGACCACTGTGTTTGACGAACACACTGACAGTTTGATTTGGGTGAGACTAAAATTGCTTGTTTTTTCCCCACATAATTATAATTTCAACCTTGTACATTTGCACAACTGCAAACATATAAAACCTCAAACTGTGGTCCATTGTAAGGGTTTTCTTCTGGTGAAAGAGAGGCGGACCAAAAATGCAGGGTGGTGGTTATTCATGTTTTTAATAAAGACGACTGTACATGAACAGACTATACAAAACAAGAAAAGTGAAAACCTAAACAGTCCTATCTGGTGCAAACACAGAGACAGGAACAATCACCCACAAAACCCAACACAAAACAGGATACCTAAATATGGTTCCCAATCAGAGACAATGACTAACACCTGCCTCTGATTGAGAACCATATCAGGCCAAACATAGAAATAGACAAACCAGACACACAACATAGAATGCCCACCCAGCTCACGTCCTGACCAACACTAAAACAAGGAAAACACATACGAACGATGGTCAGAACGTGACATCCATGATCCTTTAATAGAGAATTTGTTGTGAAATTAATCGTTATTCCAACATTTTGTAAATGGAACTATTTATTCACACATTTATAAACAAAGTCATTCATAATAATTCATAGTATAATTTAAAAGATGTTTAATATAGGTTCTTATAAATCATGAGTTAAGTTGCGTGGCCTCACTTACGTATGTTCGCATTTTAGGACAAAAAAACAAACATACATTTATTCAGCATAGAGTGTGCCTGAAGTTAGACATCACACTATTATAACAGTGTGACTGTTTTGGAATAAAATATTCAATATATTTAATTAAACATCCTCTGTATTGTAGCTTAATGGTTAACCTTTGATATGTTCTAGGGGCCATTTTGAGACCGTAAAGGGTTACTGGAATGTACTGCTGGAATGTCTGCCAAGGGAATGTCCATCTTTTTGTGACAAATTACACTGGTCCTGCAAAACATGTATGAAGTACTTACAAAGTATAAATATCTCGCACTTTAGATGAGGCTACGCAAAAATAATTAACTAATGATTAGTAAATGGTTTATTAGGACCTATGTTAAACATCTTATGAATGGAGTACTGATTAATAAATGATGAATCAACTATTTGCAAATCCATTATAAATGTTTTATTATGTGGATTTACTCTAAAGTGAGACTGGCCTGCTTCCATTGACTGGCCTGCTTCCATTGACTGGCCTGCTTCCATTGACTGGCCTGCTTCCTGTCTACCTCCTGGAACTAACAGACAGTGTCCTGTATCCTGTCTACCTCCTGGAACTAACAGACAGTGTCCTCTATCCTGTCTACCTCCTGAACTAACAGTGTCCTCTATCCTGTCTACCTCCTGAACTAACAGACAGTGTCCTGTATCCTGTCTACCTCCTGGAACTAACAGACAGTGTCCTCTATCCTGTCTACCTCCTGAACTAACAGACAGTGTCCTCTATCCTGTCTACCTCCTGGAACTATCAGACAGTGTCCTGTATCCTGTCTACCTCCTGGAACTAACAGACAGTGTCCTCTATCCTGTCTACCTCCTGAACTAACAGACAGTGTCCTGTATCCTGTCTACCTCCTGGAACTAACAGACAGTGTCCTCTATCCTGTCTACCTCCTGAACTAACAGACAGTGTCCTCTATCCTGTCTACCTCCTGAACTAACAGACAGTGTCCTGTATCCTGTCTACCTCCTGGAACTAACAGACAGTGTCCTCTATCCTGTCTACCTCCTGAACTAACAGACAGTGTCCTCTATCCTGTCTACCTCCTGGAACTATCAGACAGTGTCCTGTATCCTGTCTACCTCCTGGAACTAACAGACAGTGTCCTCTATCCTGTCTACCTCCTGAACTAACAGACAGTGTCCTGTATCCTGTCTACCTCCTGGAACTAACAGACAGTGTCCTCTATCCTGTCTACCTCCTGGAACTAACAGACAGTGTCCTCTATCCTGTCTACCTCCTGAACTAACAGACAGTGTCCTCTATCCTGTCTACCTCCTGAACTAACAGACAGTGTCCTCTATCCTGTCTACCTCCTGGAACTATCAGACAGTGTCCTGTATCCTGTCTACCTCCTGGAACTAACAGACAGTGTCCTCTATCCTGTCTACCTCCTGAACTAACAGACAGTGTCCTGTATCCTGTCTACCTCCTGGAACTAACAGACAGTGTCCTCTATCCTGTCTACCTCCTGAACTAACAGACAGTGTCCTGTATCCTGTCTACCTCCTGGAACTAACAGTCAGTGTCCTCTATCCTGTCTACCTCCTGGAACTATCAGACAGTGTCCTGTATCCTGTCTACCTCCTGGAACTAACAGACAGTGTCCTCTATCCTGTCTACCTCCTGGAACTATCAGACAGTGTCCTGTATCCTGTCTACCTCCTGGAACTAACAGACAGTGTCCTCTATCCTGTCTACCTCCTGGAACTAACAGACAGTGTCCTGTATCCTGTCTACCTCCTGGAACTAACAGACAGTGTCGTCTATCCTGTCGCGTCCTGGAACTAACAGACAGTGTCCTGTATCCTGTCTACACATACAACTTGGACTTTAATATGCAAATTAAACAGAATCTTCCATTTCCATTTGATCATGGTTCTTCTTCCTGATTATACTTTCCAATTAAATCTCGCGGCATTGTGACATTTTCACAGAAGCCACAGAAATATGACATGTTTAATTTAAGTTATATCAGGGAGTCATACTGAGACCAAAGTCTCTTTTACAGATGAGTCCTGAATTACAGACATGACAGAAACACACACACAAAACATCAACATTTAAGAAACGACATGCAAACAGAAAGAAAACACATTCATCAGTAACAAGGACATCAATAAGCACCCAATTCCCTATAGAGGGTTCCCAGTTGACGTACAACGTCTCCTGGCGGCCATGTTGGAAGACAACAGAGTCAATCCTTTTGACAACAGCAGTAGCTATTCCAACCTGCATGATAACATTGCCTAAAACTTGTTAATTCATCCCCACGGTCAATTCCTATGCAGTATTTGGCTGCTCCAACAAGGCAGGAAAGACAAACAGGATTATTATTATGATTTTATACAGATTACCATGAAACACCAAGGGGAAAAGACTCAAGAACTGTCAGAAAAGTGAAGAAACCTTTTTTGTCCTTCAAGACCTACTGTGCTGACACTGACACCAGATCAATAAAAAGGACTTTGTCTTGAATGCAACCACTAGGCCTGTTATCCTAATTCTTCTAACCTGCTGCGTTAATATACCTAACCTGCTGCGTTAATACACTTAACCTGTTATCCTAATTCACCTAACCTGCTGCGTTAATACACCTAACCTGTTATCCTAATACTCCTAACCTGCTGCGTTAATACTCCTAGCCTGCTGCGTTAATTCTCCTAGCCTGTTATCCTAATACACCTAACCTGCTGCGTTAATACACCTAGCCTGTTATTCTAATTCACCTAACCTGCCGCGTTAATTCACCTAACCTGTTATCCTAATACTCCTAACCTGCTGCGTTAATACACCTAGCCTGTTATCCTAATACTCCTAACCTGCTGCGTTAATACACCTAGCCTGTTATCCTAATACTCCTAACCTGCTGCGTTAATTCTCCTAACCTGTTATCCTAATTCACCTAACCTGTTATCCTAATTCACCTAACCTGCTGCGTTAATACTCCTAGCCTGTTATCCTAATACTCCTAACCTGCTGCGTTAATACACCTAACCTGTTATCCTAATACTCCTAACCTGCTGCGTTAATACACCTAACCTGTTATCCTAATACTCCTAACCTGCTGCGTTAATACTCCTAACCTGTTATCCTAATTCACCTAACCTGCTGCATTAATACACCTAACCTGTTATCCTAATATCCTAACCTTCGTTAATACTCCTAACCTGTTATCCTAATTCTCCTAACCTGCTGCGTTAATACACCTAACCTGTTATCCTAATTCACCTAATTCACCTAACCTGTTATCCTAATTCACCTGTTAATTCACCTAACTTGTTATTAATTCCTAACCTGTTATCACCTAACCTGTTATACACCTAACCTGTTTCTAACCTAACCTGCTGCGTTAATACACCTAACCTGTGTGGGAGAAATTGGTTATGTGGGAGAGATTATATACATGATTTGGTAACACAAGAGAAAGGTACACATATGGGTTCATTTCCTGTTCTGGTAAAGTGCATTGTCTATTGTATAGGACAGGAAGCCAGAGTGGGGCCATGGGAGAGGGCAACACATAGACGCCTAGGGCAGCTGGACATACAAAGGTCAGAGGTTGTCTAAGGAGGGGGCCAGCCAAATGACCAACTGATGGGTTACAGATATCAGTCACATCACAGGGGAGACACAAGTCTGTGTGATCTTATACAACCATATGAAGAGAAGGCGACCAGAACAGCTAGGCACCCTAAAGCTAAAGGAGATGAAAGACACCAAAAGGGACACATGGAGTTAATTACAGGGTCTGAACACAGGCCACAGGAAAGGGGGATGTATATTATCTTTAGGTCAAAGGAAGGGTCTTGTCACCATTAGGATCTAATGGAAAGCAGATGTGGGCATTATTGGGCTGAACAAGCAGAATGCACGGATTGGGATGTAACTTAATTTGCATATGGGAGGGACTTATATGGTAGGTGTATAACTCAGAGCGAGGGCCCTGAAAAAGTGTGTGTGTTCCGCGGACCGCTCCGGCTTAAGATACTGTTGAATTAAAAGTCTACATTGATTTTCACAAAGTTCTTGGTCGTCATATTTGAACCGATTTGCCACTACACCTGTTATCCTAATTCTCCTAACCTGCTGCGTTAATACACCTAACCTGTTATCCTAATTCTCCTAACCTGCTGCGTTAATACACCTAACCTGTTATCCTAATTCTCCTAACCTGCTGCGTTAATTCTCCTAGCCTGTTATCCTAATTCTCCTAACCTGCTGCGTTAATACACCTAACCTGTTATCCTAATTCTCCTAACCTGCTGCGTTAATACACCTAACCTGTTATCCTAATTCTCCTAACCTGCTGCGTTAATACACCTAACCTGTTATCCTAATTCTCCTAACCTGCTGCGTTAATACACCTAACCTGTTATCCTAATTCTCCTAACCTGCTGCGTTAATACTCCTAGCCTGTTATCCTAATTCACCTAACCTGCCGCGTTAATTCACCTAACTTGTTATCCTAATTCACCTAACCTGTTATCCTAATACTCCTAACCTGCTGCGTTAATACACCTAACCTGTTATCCTAATTCACCTAACCTGCTGCGTTAATACACCTAACCTGTTATCCTAATTCACCTAACCTGTTATCCTAATTCACCTAACCTGCTACGTTAATTCTCCTAACCTGCTGCGTTAATTCACCTAACCTGCCGCGTTAATTCTCCTAACCTGCTGCGTTAATTCACCTAACCTGCCGCGTTAATTCTCCTAACCTGCTGCGTTAATTCACCTAACCTGCCGCGTTAATTCTCCTAACCTGCTGCGTTAATTCACCTAACCTGCCGCGTTAATTCTCCTAACCTGCCACGTTAATACTCCTAACCTGCTGCGTTAATTCACCTAACCTGCTACGTTAATACTCCTAACCTGTTGCGTTAATTCACCTAACCTGCTACGTTAATACTCCTAACCTGCTACGTTAATTCACCTAACCTGCTGCGTTAATTCTCCTAACCTGCTACGTTAATTCTCCTAACCTGCTACGTTAATTCTCCTAACCTGCTACGTTAATTCTCCTAACCTGCTACGTTAATTCTCCTAACCTGCTGCGTTAATTCTCCTAACCTGCTACGTTAATACTCCTAACCTGCTACGTTAATACTCCTAGCCTGCTATATTACTTCACCTAACCTGCTACGTTAATTCTCCTAACCTGCTACATTATTTCTCCTAACCTGCTACGTTAATTCTCCTAACCTACAAAAAGTCAAATCTGACTTTAATTTGACAAAAGTTGGATCCTTTCTAGCCATGACCATGAAAAGGGGAGATTGTACAATATGATGTCCATATAGCCTGGAGTAGGACATTATTGTCTAAAAACAACTAAAGTGGCACTCACCCAATCATAATTTGTTCAGAACTTTTATTCATAAGAGGAGGGAAAATGTACGAATGCTGACCTTGTTTTGTTATGTCTCAAGTACACTCCCTGTACTTGCTGTTCATCTTCAGCAACTGTTTATGTACTGTAGGTTCACCAGCTGACCTCTATCAAGAAACCCATATGGACTGGATTCCCACTGTGAAGATGACACAATGCTGCAGCAGCATCAGTTTATACTGTGAAGATGACACAATGCTGCAGCATCATCAGTTTATACTGTGAAGATGACACAATACTGCAGCATCAGTTTATACTGTGAAGATGACACAATGCTGCAGCAGCATCAGTTTATACTGTGAAGATGACACAATGCTGCAGCATCATCAGTTTATACTGTGAAGATGACACACTGTTGCAGCAGTATCAGTTTCCTACTGCGAAGATGACATAATGCTGGAGCAGGATCAGTTTATACTGTGAAGATAACACACTGTTGCAGCAGTATCAGTTTCCTACTGTGAAGATGACATAATGCTGGAGCAGGATCAGTTTATACTGTGAAGATGACACAATGCTGCAGCAGCATCAGTTTATACTGTGAAGATGACACAATGCTGCAGCAGCATCAGTTTATACTGTGAAGATGACACAATGCTGCAGCATCATCAGTTTATACTGTGAAGATGACATAATACTGCAGCATCAGTTTATACTGTGAAGATGACACAATGCTGCAGCAGCATCAGTTTATACTGTGAAGATGACACAATGCTGCAGCATCATCAGTTTATACTGTGAAGATGACACAATGCCGCAGCAGCATCAGTTACCACTGTGAAGATGACACAATGCTGCAGCAGTATCAGTTTCCTACTGTGAAGATGACACAATGCTGCAGCAGTATCAGTTTCCTACTGTGAAGATGACACAATGCTGCAGCATCATCAGTTTATACTGTGAAGATTACACAATGCTGCAAAAGCATCAGTTTATACTGTGAAGATTACACAATGCTGCAGAAGCATCAGTTACCACTGTGAAGATGACACAATGCTGCAGCAGCATCAGTTTATACTGTGAAGATAACACAATGCTGCAGCAGCATCAGTTTATACTGTGAAGATTACACAATGCTGCAGAAGCATCAGTTACCACTGTGAAGATGACACAATGCTGCAGCAGCATCAGTTTATACTGTGAAGATAACACAATGCTACAGCAGCATCAGTTTATACTGTGAAGATTACACAATGCTGCAGAAGCATCAGTTACCACTGTGAAGATGACACAATGCTGCAGCAGCATCAGTTTATACTTCTTCTACTTTGTCCTTTGTCCAGATATGAAAGGAGACATCCCTTCAGTTATACCAGATCGGTGTCATACGATGTGCTTTGGTCAAATCTGAATGATTCTCTTGTGCCATTTGAGTAGAGTGCACCTTCACACCTTGTCGTCATGACAAAAGTGCCCACTTAAACCATGTGAATATATAAAATGTAATTTGGAACGTGTAAAAGACTATTGTTTATAATATGGTAAACATGCTGTACCTCAATAGCAGGTTGTATTGTTGTACGGGTGAAATGAAAAGTATTTTGTACGTCATCTCTGCTTTGCCTGAATAAAATGTATTTATTACAGCTTAAACACGTTTAGCATTAACAATGTAATTATTGTGGTAGTCTTAGGCCAACCATCTTCAAGTGCCTCTCAGACCTTCTGGGAGAAATCTGGCAGTGAACAATAGTAGTAGCTGTGTTTATGGTTTAAGCTAAGGGTGGGATCCAACCCTTCAAGCTAAGGTTTGGATTACAAAGGTTAGATTTGCACTAAACAATTTCATGTCAGCACAAGGCATGTACAATGTTTTCTAAATGGAGAACAAAGAGCTGAACAAAATGTAAACAATGTGTGAGTTAAGGTATTCTCTGCACAATGTCTAAAAGGCTAATGTCATCATACTGTAAGCCAGTGGTTCCCAACTCCGGTCCTCGAGTATTCCTGGCTGTCCACATTTGTATTGTAGCCCTGGACAAGCACACCATTATCAGCTGGCAAAATCGGTTCACATCTAAATAAACAAATTAGAGAGCTGATAACTGAACAAAAAAGGTAGTGTTCCATTGAAAATACAGAAACACATTAGAGAAAGATTCCCTTCCCCTCTATTCTTAGCATGAAGAAAAAAAACTGAGATATGAAAATTTGTGGGTAAACCACCTCTACTTTCCGTTGTATTGGCAAAAGTGTAATCACTGGAGAATAAACTGGATGAGCTCCGTTCGAGACGATCCTACCAAAGGGACATAAAAAAACTGTAATACCTTATGTTTCACCGAGTTGTGGCTGAATGCTAAACAAATTCATGTCAGCACAAGCCAAGCTGTAGAGCTGTAGAGCTGTAGAGCTGAAGGGCTGTAGAGCTGTAGAGCTGTAGAGTTTACATAAAGCTATCATCAAAGCAAAGGGTGGTTACTTTGAAAAATCTAAAATATATTTTGATTTGTTTAACACATTTTTGGTTACTACATCATTCCATATGTGTTATTTCATAGTTTTGATGTCTTAGCTATTATTCTACCATGTAGAAAATAGTAAAAAAAAAAAAAAAAAACATGCTTGAATGAGTAGGTGTGTCCAAACTTTTGACTGGCACTGTACACATCCCAACCAGAAGCCAACTTGAGCGTGCATAACTACTCACCCCCTGTCACGACTTCCGCCAAAGTCGGCTCCTCTCCTTGTTCGAGCGGCGGTCGACGTCACCGGCTTTTCTAGCCATCGCCGCTCCATTTTTCATATGTCCATTTGTTTTGTCTTGTTCCCTGCACACCTGGTTTTCATTCCCCAAGCAATTTACATGTATTTAGTTATTCATTGTTTATGGTGTATGTTCACGTGCGATACTTTTAGAGTTTATGTTCCGTGTTTTTGGGCACTTGTGTCAATTTTTCGTGCTTATTGTTGAACGGAATAAAAGTGTGCCTGTTTACTCTACTCTGCTCTCCTGTACCTGACTTCGACTCCCTTACACAGCCATAACACCCCTTCCCAATGTCAATACATTGTAGAGCCACCCATTGCAGCAATTACAGCTGCAAGTCTCTTGGGGTATGTCTCTATAAGCTTGGCACATCTAGCCACTGGGATTTAAGCCCGTTCTTCAATGCAAAACTTCCGCAGCTCCTTGGATGGGTTCTGCTGATGTACAGCAATTTTTAAGTCATTCCACAGATTCTCAATTAGATTGAGGTCTGGGCTTTGACTAGGCCATTCCAAGACATTTAACTGTTTCCCCTTAAACCACTCGAGTGTTGCTTTAGCAGTGTGCTTAGTGTCATTGTCCTGTTGGAAGGTGAACCTCCATCCCAGTCTCAAATCTCTGGAAGACTGAAACAGGTTTCCCTCAAGAATGTCCCTTTATCTTTCGCAATCCATCATTCCTTCAATTCTGACCAGTTTCCCAATCCTTGCCGATGAAAAACAAACATCCCCACAGCTGCCACCACGCTTCACTGTGGGGATGGGTTCTCGGGGTGATGGGAGGGGTTGGGTTTGTGCCAGACATAGCATTTTCATTGATGGCCAAAAATCTATATATTTGTGTCTCATCTGACCAGATTACCTTCTTCCTTATGTTTGGGAGTCTCCCACCGGCCTTTTGGCGAAACCAAACGTGTTTGCTTATTTTTTTCTTTAAGCAATGGCTTTTTTTCTGGCCACTCTTCCGTAAAGCCCAGCTCGGTGGAGTGTATTGCTTAAAGTGGTCCTCTGGACAGATACTCCAATCTCTGCTGCGGAGCTTTGCAGCTCTTTCAAGGTTTTCTTTGGTCTCTTTGTTGCCTCTCTGATTAATGCCCCCCTTGCCTGAGTTTTGGTGGGCGGCCCTCTCTTAGCAGATTTGTTATGGTGCCATATTCTTTCTATTTTTAAAAATAATGGATTTAATGGTGCTCCGTGAGATGTTCAAAGTTTTGGATATTTTTTTATAACCCAACCCTAAAGAGAATCTGTACTTCTCCACAGCTTTGTCCCTGACCTGTTTGGAGAGCTCCTTGGTCTTCATGGTGTCGCTTGCTTGGTGGTGCCCCTTGCTTAGTGGTGTTGCAGACTCTGGGGCCATTCAGAACAGGAGTATATATACTGAGATCAAGCGACAGATCATGTGACACTTAGATTGCAGACAGGTGGGCTTTATTTAACTAATTATGTGACATCTGAAGGTAATTGGTTGCACCAGATCTTATTCAGGGGCTTCATAGCAAAGGGGGTGAATACATATGCACACACCACATTTCCAGGTTTTATTTGTACATTTTGTTTTCATTTCACTTCACCAATTTGGCGTAATTTTGTGTATGTCCATTACATGAAATCCAAATGAAAATCAATTGAAATTACAGGTTGTAATGCAACAACATAAAATTGACTCCTACTACACTGGCTTTGATGCTTGTCGGATGTGGCAGGGCTTGCAAACTATTACAGACTACAAAGGGAAACCCAGCTGCGAGCTGCCCAGTGACGTGAGCCTACCTGGTGGGATAAATGCCTTTTATGTTCACTTTGAGGCAAGAAACACTGAAGCATGCATGAGAGCACCAGCTGTTCCGGATGGCTGTGTGATCACTCTATCCTTAGCCGATGTGAGCAAGACCTTTAAACAGGTCAACGTTCACAAGGCCACGGGGTCAGACAGATTACCAGAATGTGTACTCAGAGCATGCGTTGATTAACTGGCACGTGCCTTCACTGACATTTTCAACCTCTCCCTGACTGAGTCTGTAATACCTACATGTTTCAAACAGACCACCATAGTCTCTGTGCCCAAATAAGCGAAGGTAACCTGTCTAAATGACTACAGCTCCGTAGCACGCACGTCTGTAGCCATGAAGTGCTTTCAAAGGCTGGTCATGGCTCACAGCAACACCATCATCCCGGAAAACCAGACCCAATCCAATCCGCATTCCGGCCCAACAGACCCACAGATGACGTCATCTCAATCACACTCCACACTGCCATTTTCCACCTGGACAAAAGGGACACCTATGTGAGAATGCTGTTCATTGACTACAGCTCAGCGTTCAATACCATAGTGCTCACATAGCTCATCACTAGGCTAAGGACCCTGGCACTAAACACCTCCCTCTGCAACTGGAACCTGGACTTCCTGATGGGCCGCCCCCAGGGGCTAAGGGTAGACAACAACACATCTGACTCGAAATCCTCAACACGGGGGCCCCTCAGGGGTGCATGCTTAGTCCCTTTATACTCAAATTAGACAGCACTGAATATTATGTTTCTATATATCTCTCTGTCCTCATAGTTTTTCTGGGGGACTGGAACTGGAGATTCTTTTCATAATGTCCTCCCACAATGGTACCTGCACCTATCGACTTCTAGCTAATCCTTTCACCCTCTTCCATGGCTATTAGCTAGCTGCCTAGCTACAAATGCATTTAGAGTTACAATGATAAATACATCAAGATAGGTAGCTAGATAACGAGCTAATATGAAATCAGATAGATGGTGATATATAATTCACTTAGCTAGCTATAGAGTATGTTCCTGTAGCTAGCTAGCTTATTTCATGTAGATAGGTAGCTAGATAACGAGCTAATATGAAATCAGATAGATGGTGATATATAATTCACTTAGCTAGCTATAGAGTATGTTCCTGTAGCTAGCTAGCTTAGTTCATGTAGATAGCT
This sequence comes from Oncorhynchus tshawytscha, assembly GCF_018296145.1. Classification (NCBI taxonomy): domain Eukaryota; kingdom Metazoa; phylum Chordata; class Actinopteri; order Salmoniformes; family Salmonidae; genus Oncorhynchus; species Oncorhynchus tshawytscha. The sequence goes on along the minus strand of NC_056436.1, from coordinate 86,292,909 downwards.
AGCTAGATAATAATACATTTGTTTATATTTTTTCTAAAAAATTGACTTACTTCAATAGGAACGGTCACTGCCTCTGTTTTCTGGGTAGAAAAACAAAATGGTGGGTAGTTTCCAGTGGTAGCAAAATGCAGTCAGCCATTTGGACGATTGGAGGACTTCCACCAGACTGACTCTGGTCTTCCAACATGGCACCTGGTGTGGTTACTAGGTGATTTGTGACGCAACTGCAAGCCTTGGTACACTGAGTGTACCAAACATTAGGAACACCTTCTTAATATTGAGTTGCAGCCCCCCCCATTTTGCATTGGAACAGCCTCAATTCTTTGGGGCATGGACTCTAAAAGGTGTCAAAAGCGTTTTCACAGGGATGCTGGCCCATGTTGCCACCAATGCTCCCCACAGTTGTGTCAAATTAGCTGGATGGCCTTTGGGTGGTGGACACACAGGAAACACATTCTCATTTACAGCAATGATCTTTGGATTAGCTCCACAGGAAGTGGACACCGTTGTTAACACCCCTACTCTTATGATAAGTGACATTGGATCTTTGGTGACCACAGAGTCAGGTCACCTGTTTAAAGTCCCCTCTGAAAGACAGCACCCTATACAGGGCGATGTCCCCAATCCCTGCCCTGGGGAATTGGGATATTTTTTCAGATCAGAGGAAAGAGTTCCTCCTACTGGCCCTCCAACACCACTTCCAGCAGCATCTGGTTCCCATCCAGGGACCAACCGAGACCAACCAGTACCAACACTGCTGAGCTTCAGAGGGAAGTCAACAGTGGCATGCAGGTTGATATGTTGCTGGTGGTTCTTGGCACAAGCGGGTGCACCTGGCACCTACCTACAACACCCTGTTCAAAGAGACTCAAATATTTTGACTTGCCTATTTACACTTTGAATGGCCAACGTACACAATCCATGATTCAATTGTCTCTACACTGTTGAAGTGGATTTAACTAGTGACATCAATAAGGGATCATAGCTTTCACCTGGACTCACCTGGTCAGTCTATCATGTTTTGTACACTCAGTGTATATATAGTAGTGCACTACTTTTGGCCATAGCCCTGGTCGAAAGGATCAGTCTGTGATGACCAGTCTCTATGGCCAGACTGTCCTCCTTGGGTATCTAGATCTGTCTGTCATGACCATGACCAGACTGTGTTCACTGAGTCTGCACCTAGTCAGTGTTTTCCTCAGTTTTCAATCAGTTATAGTGGTCAGATAGTCTGCCACCATGTACTGTCTGTTTAGAAACAAAAAGCAGTGAAGATGTCTTAGATTTTTCATGGTGTCTTTCTATTTCAGTTTTTGCTTTGTGATCATTTGGTTGGGCCAGATGTGAGGGCTGTCCTGGCTTTGTTTAGTTGGTAGTTTGTTAGTGAACTTAGCCTCAGGACCAGCTGTCTGAGGAGACTCTTTTCAATGGCCACCTCTTGGCATTTGAGGGATTTATAATGGTAGGAGTGGGGGGGTCACTTGTTTTTCAATCAATCAAATCAATCAAATGTATTTATAAAGGCCTTTTTACATCAGCCGATGTCACAAAATGCTATGCAGAAATAGGAGGAGAGACCTCATTTAGCACAGTAAATTTTTCAGGCTTAAGCCATGTTTCGGTCAGGCCAATCACATCAAGATTATGATCAGTCATTAGTTCATTGACTATAACTGCCTTGGAAGTGATGGATCTAAAATTAAGTAGCCCTATTTTGAGATGTGAGATCACAATCTCTTTCAATAATGCCAGGAATGGAGGTCTTTATTCCAGTGAGATTGCTAAACGAACAGCGCCATGTTTAGTTTTTCCCAACCTAGATCGAGGCACAGACACGGATTCAATGGGGATAGCTGAGCTGACTTTGCTATTGGCAGACTCCACTGAGCTTGCTAACAGCCTGCTACCTGGCCTGCACCCTATCTCATTGCGGAGCTAGAGGAGTTAGAGCCCTGTATATGTTCATATATAAGATGAGAGCACCGCTCCAGCTAGGATGGAGTCCGTCACTCCTCAGCAGGCCAGGCTTGGTCCTGTTTGTGGGTGAGTCCCAGAAAAGTGCCAATTTTCTACAAATTCTATCTTTTGGGAGGGGCAGAAAACAGTTTTCAACAAGCGATTGAGACGTGAGACTGCTGAAGAGATCGTCACTCCCCCTAGCTGGGAGGGGGCCAGAGACAATTACTCAATGCCAACGACACATCCTTCTAGCTGATTTACACACTGAAGCTATGTTTCGCTTGGTGACCTCTGACTGTTTCATCCTAACATTGTTGGTGCCGACGTGGATAACAATATCCCTTTACTCTCTAAATCTTTAAATGGTTATACAATTTGGGGTTTCCTTTTTGGATATTAGAGTGAATTGGCCTAATTCTGCTCTGCGTTTGGTGTTTGTACTCTGAACTCTGAGGAGGATCTTACAGAATTCCTCATGCAGGGTTTCAGTTGTCTCATTTGTCAAATTCTTGCTTTGTAAGAGGACCCCAGCCTTCACTGCCATATAGTGGACCCCAGCCTTCACTGCCATATAGTGGACCCCACACTTCACTGCCATATAGTGGACCCCATACTTCACTGCCATATAGTGGACCCCATACTTCACTGCCATATAGTGGACCCCACACTTCACTGCCATATAGTGGACCCCATACTTCACTGCCATATAGTGGACCCCACACTTCACTGCCATATAGTGGACCCCACACTTCACTGCCATATAGTGGACCCCAGCCTTCACTGCCATATAGTGGACCCCATACTTCACTGCCATATAGTGGACATATAGTGGACCCCATACTTCACTGCCATATAGTGGACCCAGCAGCCTTCACTGCCATATAGTGGACCCCACACTTCACTGCCATATAGTGGACCCCAGCCTTCACTGCCACTATAGTGGACCCCAGCCTTCACTGCCATATAGTGGACCCCATACTTCACTGCCATATAGTGGACCCCACACTTCACTGCCATATAGTGGACCCCATACTTCACTGCCATATAGTGGACCCCACACTTCACTGCCATATAGTGGACCCCAGCCTTCACTGCCATATAGTGGACCCCAGCCTTCACTGCCATATAGTGGACCCCAGCCTTCACTGCCATATAGTGGACCCCACACTTCACTGCCATATAGTGGACCCCAGCCTTCACTGCCATATAGTGGACCCCAGCCTTCACTGCCATATAGTGGACCCCACACTTCACTGCCATATAGTGGACCCCACACTTCACTGCCATATAGTGGACCCCAGCCTTCACTGCCATATAGTGGACCCCAGCCTTCACTGCCATATAGTGGACCCCATACTTCACTGCCATATAGTGGACCCCACACTTCACTGCCATATAGTGCTCTTGGTTCTATTGCTGATTAGAACATTTTTAGCCAGATTCTAATTGGTATGTCTAACTGAATTGATATTTTAACATCATAAAAAGCCCTGTTTGCTTTGTCTTTCAATTCAATCACAATATTTGGGTGGGTTGATGATAAGCTGAGCTTCACTGTGCATGTAGAGAACTGGATCAGGAAGCTCAAGCTGAGAATAGCTTTTTATTACCGGCCTAAGGCTTGTTTTTCTTTTGAGGCCAGGAAGGAGCTGGTACGATGTACATTACTGTCGGTTTTAGATTTTAGTGACGTTATGTGTATGCAAGGCCTCAACCACTACCCTGAGAGCACTTGATTCAGTGTATCATGCAGCCCTCAGGTTCATTACAAATCAAAAAAGTCTAACACATCATTGTGATGTCAACAGCGCTGTTGGCTGGTCGTCAGTGACCTTGCGTAGGCTTAAACACTGGTATACACTGATTTACAAGGCCATGTTGGGTAAAATGCCATTTTTATCTCTGTTCTTTTTTAGTCAGGTCGGTAAATAGATATAAATTACTGTCCCTTTCTCATTTGCTTCAAACAGTACCAAAACTTTAGAGCAGGTCATGGTAGAAATAGTTTTAGTTACTTTGCTCCGTGGTCCTGGAATTCTCTCCTGAACATTTTAAAATGTGATGATCTAGTTTCGTTGGTGGAGTTTAAACACTTGATCGATGTATATATCATAGAAGAGTGTAATTGTTTTTAGGACAGCTGTTTTTAGTCAAGACCTTGGTGTTTTTTTAACGTGAAATGTTTTTGCTGTACTGTATGTGTGTTTATCGTTTTGTTTAATGTTGTGTTCGTGTATATAAGTTGTTTTGTCTGAAACGTTGTAGCTGCTGCTATTGGACCAGGTCACTCTTGGAAAAAAAGAGATGTTATCTCAATGAGAAAGACCTGTCTAAATAAACGTAAAATAAAAAATAAAAATAAATTCATGGCCAAGTTGAAGTTCCCTGTGGAGCTGGTTGTTCTATGTGAGAGGAGCCCAGTGAAAAAGTATCACTGTTTCCCTGACATCTGGACCTTTTCTGGAAATATCAGAATCATTTGTCTTGTTGAGATTGACTGTCAGTGTCCAGGTCTGACAGAACTGTCGAAGATGATCTAATTGTTGCTGTAGCCTCTTTTGTTGTGGGGGACAACAGCACCAGGTTGTCTGCAGACAGAAGGTATTTTATATCTGCGTCGCTAAGAGTGAGACTGGGAGCTGTTGATTGATCTAGTGTTTTGGTATAATTCATTAACGTACAGTATATATTCAACGGACTTGGGCACAAGTTGTAAACTGGGTTTTTCACTCACACCACTTTTCATTAATTTGAGAAAAGTACCTTCATGCCAAATTGAATCAAAGGCTTTTTTGGAAATCCACAAAGCGGGATTTGACCGTGGCGGGTTTACTTGGATCATCTAGTCACTCTAGTGACTTCTTGTGTCGGGCACCTGCAGGCTGTCGTCAGGTGAACAGTGTTTCCTCCAACACATTGGTATGACTGGCTTCCGGGTTTAGCGGGCGGGTGTTCAGCAGCTCATGTTTCGGGAGGAAGCATGACTCAACGTTCGCCTCCCGAGCCCGTTGGGGAGTTGATCAAAAGATTTAAAAAATGGGGTAAAAAAAAAAGAACGTAACAAAAAAAATGGTTCTGTTCAGAACTAAACGATTGGAAAGTAATTTGACTGATTTGATCATTTCATTTAATATGCCATCAGTACCACAGGTCTTTCTGGGTTGCAGAGCCTGTGTTTTTTCTTATAGTTATATTTCTGTCATTGTGAAATCCATAGGGTTCATAGGGATCCATAGGGATCTTTAATGGCTGATTCAAGAACTTGTAGTTTTTCATATTTTTTTGTTGTTCTGAATTAATATCAATATTTCTATATAGTTCTTCAAAGTGAGTGTTCCATAGGTCACCATTTTGGATTGCCAATTCTTCGCAGTGTAGTTTGTTTATGGAGTTCCAATTTTCCCAGTTGTTTGTTGTTTGAATCAATGGATGTCACGCGCTGACCTTAGAGCTTTTTATGTCTCTGTTTTGGTTTCATTTGGGTGGGCATTCTATGTTCCTTTTTCTATGTTTTAGTATGTCTTTGTTTTGTCAATCAGGGACAGCTGTCTATCGTTGTCTCTGATTGGGAACCATACTTAGGTATCTTTTTACCACAGGGTTTTTGTGGGTAGTTGTGTTTTCTGTATAGTTTAGTTTCCTTACAGAACTGTTCATTTTCCTCTTTGTTATTTTTGTTCTAGTGTTCTGATTTAAATAAATATCATGAACACGTACAACACTGCGCTTTGGTCCAGTCAGTTACAGGAAGAGGATCATTACAATGGACTCCTCAATTTCATTAAGAGTGTCAGATGTATTGTTCTTTCTTTGTTCTGAGAGTCTGTCGGGATTATTTTAGGGTTATCCAATACTGAAGGGGCAGATCCTGGTAGTCTGGTTCTCTATGTTTTTGTTTGGATAGATTCCTATGTTTTTATGATTTTGATTCATATTTTTTTTTTTTAAATGTATTTTAGGGATTTTTTTCAAGTGTATCTTTTAAATTGGATAATGATGCTAATTTGTCAAAAATGTTGTTAGTGTTTTGTACAGCCAAATGTAGGTTTTCCTCATTGTGAGGATATTTGTGGGCCAGAAAGTTGTCTATGAGGGATAAAAATGTTGGATTGCCAATTATTTTCAGGCAGTTTTCCATACTATTCTTAGTTCATGTATAGGACTGAATGGACTTGTGTAATTTACTGGGTTCTTCTTCCTTGTGATTTGTTTCTGTTCTGTTTAGGTATGGTGTCCTTTTGCTATGGTCTGATAGTGGTGTTAGTGGGCTGACTGTGAATGCTCTGAAAGACATTGGATCTAGTCTGTGACTACATACAGTACTACTGCCAAGAGGTGAACTGTATGTAAACCTCCTAAAAGAGTTCCTTGTACAGGTGAGCTGTATGTAAACCTCCTAAAAGAGTTCCTTGTACAGGTGAGCTGTATGTAAACCTCCTAAAAGAGTTCCTTGTACAGGTGAGCTGTATGTAAACCTCCTAAAACAGTCCCCTGTAGAGGTGAGCTGTATGTAAACCTCCTAAAAGAGTCCCCTGTAGAGGTGAACTGTATGTAAACCTCCTAAAAGAGTCCCCTGTAGAGGTGAGCTGTATGTAAACCTCCTAAAAGAGTCCCCTGTAGAGGTGAACTATATGTAAACCTCCTAAAAGAGTCCCCTGTAGAGGTGAGCTGTATGTAAACCTCCTAAAAGAGTCCCCTGTAGAGGTGAACTGTATATAAACCTCCTAAAAGAGTCCCCTGTAGAGGTGAACTGTATGTAAACCTCCTAAAAGAGTCCCCTGTAGAGGTGAGCTGTATGTAAACCTCCTAAAAGAGTCCCCTGTAGAGGTGAACTGTATGTAAACCTCCTAAAAGAGTCCCCTGTAGAGGTGAGCTGTATGTAAACCTCCTAAAAGAGTCCCCTGTAGAGGTGAACTGTATATAAACCTCCTAAAAGAGTCCCCTGTAGAGGTGAGCTGTATGTAAACCTCCTAAAAGAGTTCCCTGTAGAGGTGACTTCACCAATTGGGACTATTTTGTGTATGTCCGAGACATGAAATCCAAAGAAAAATCTATTTAAATTACAGGTTGGATTGCAACAAAATAGGAAAAACGCCAAAGGGGATGACTACTTTTGCAAGGCACTGTACCCTTAGTCCCCTAGGCTACAGTATACATATCTCCCTGGCATGTTACATACTTTATACAGCAGCATACAAGACATTTTTGGACTCACCTTGTTGTGCTGTGTTCACTTGAACTGGAAGGTGGCACAGCGGTCTTTCGTGGGCAAATGTTGTCATCAAAGTCTGTCATTCTCTGGATTGATGGTGCTTTCAAACCAACTGAATCATGATGATGTCATTGATCTTAAGGTCGTAGCTCTATAAAGCATCCAGATTTACAATTCCGAGTTGGATGACCGTTCACAACGTATTTTCCCAGTTGGAGCTCGTTTATTACTGACTTCTCCGTTGTCTTGAACTCACTGAAATCAAGTTTTCACAGTTCCAAGTTAACAGTTGTCTTGAGCGAGGCAAAAATCATGTTTCATTGAAAGCATGGCCAATGTTGAATGTTTATAATTTAAAACTTGTTAAAGAGACCCTTAATCCCAGATTTGGGACCACACAGCCACTGTCACTGATTCCTTCCAAACCACTCGTTGTTGAATATGTGATTTCCAACTTGTTGTGTAATGTTTATGTCCAATGGCCGATGAGGACCAATACGTTTCATCTATAATTTCTCTTCATTATTTCTCTAGATATGACAAGGATTAAAAAGGATTTGCCAGTAGATTGTCAACTTGATTCATGATGATGACTGCTAGCTAAGATTTTGAAAGTATGATGTTGATATGATCAGTCCAATCAAAGGTACTGTAGATATTACAATATTTGACATAATTTTATCTGTGGCCAATGACCTTGATCCTTCTTGGAGGCATTTCTAATGTAACTCTATGGCAGCACCCAAAGGGCTAGAATTGTCAAGGTCTACCCTTAGACTTGACGTTGACGTAGAGTCCCCTTGAGTGACAGAACACTGAGCCAATCACAGTGCAACGGCTTACTCCACCACCACAGAAAGCACTGTGCTAGGCTGAAACACCTGCATTTTGGCTTACTCAAGAAAGCAAAAAAAGAGACCATGTGTGCATTATTATTTATTAACTCAATTGTATATATTTTCCCACATAGTTTGCAAACTGATATGTGACATGTATTAATTCCAAAATAGCATGCACAACAGGCAGCCCCTCCCTAAAAAAATATATATATATTTTTTTACATTTTATTATTGGGGTGTAAAGGGGGCTCAAAACATAACACTAAGCCCAGACTTGGGAAAAAGTTTATCCTCTGAAATGTATTTGCCATTTGACTCAGGGACGAGCAGCATCTCAGGCTTTTGTGTGTCCTGCTCTTTGTCACACCTCAGCTTTCTGACCTCATCCTTCAGTGCCTCTTTAAGTTGTCTCACCTCAGTCCGTAGAGTAGCCAGCTCGCTCAGACAGCCGTCCATCTCCACCTTCTGCCCTCCGGGTCTTCTTTCTCCTTCTGCCTCTCTCTCTCTCTCTTTCTCTTTCTGCCTCTCTCTCTCTCTCTTTCTGCCTCTCTCTCTCTCTCTTTCTCTTTCTGCCTCTCTCTCTCTCTATTTCTGCCTCTCTCTATCTCTGCCTCTCTCTCTCTCTCTCTCTTTCTGCCTCTTTCTGCCTCTCTCTCTATCTCTGCCTCTCTCTCTATCTCTCTGCCTCTCACTCTCTCCTCCACCTCTCTCTCTCTTTCTCTCTGCCTCTCTCTCTATCTCTCTGCCTCACTCTCTATCTCTTTGCCTCTCACTCTCTCCTCCCCCTCTCTCTCTCTATCTCTTTCTGTCTCTCTCTATCTCTGCCTCTCTCTCTATCTCTCTGCCTCTCACTCTCTCCTCCCCCTCTCTCTCTTGATTAAATGAGCAAATACATTTCATAATGTGACGTGCATCATTTGTGTTTTCCCCCTTGTAATCCTCTTAATTGTAGAAGACAGGCGTTTAAATGCTGTATCCAGAATGCGTTGGCCATAGATAGAGCTTCTATCTAATAACAATTTTAACATAATTAAATTAACCAACGGTAAGATTTGCTTTATTTTCAGATTAAAGGACTTATTAATGTTTAGATCAGTCCCCAAACAGAACCGAAACGGGCACGCGACCAAGCAGCCAAGTCAGCTGACTGAAAGGATAAACGTTGTGACGTGCATTGTGTTTGTAGGAGTTGTCTCTATTTAATAATATCAAACCTCTGTCAGAATCACAGTGACAGAAACAGCGGCTGTAACCCAAATAGCACCCTATTTCCCTGCGTGATGCACAAATTTTGACCGTCCGTAGGGCCCTGGGCAAAAGTAGTGCACTATACTATAGATAGGATGCCATTTGGGACACAGAAGAGAAAACGGTAACACTTTACTTGACACCTACAGTAGCGTTATAACATGGTCATAACCATGTCAAAATATGTTAAATTTAACCCTGGAATGTAATGAAATTCAAAAGATATGGAAATCAGCATTTGTCCTACCACTTTTTAAAGGGGAAGATCCAACTCTTTTAAATAATTATTGGACAATCTCAAAGCTGTCACCCCTGGCAAAAATACTTGAAACCTATGTGAGTGAACAGCTAAAATAGTTTTTATATACTAACTCTATTTTATCAATGTACCAATCGGGCTTCAGGAAGAAGCATAGCACAATTACAGCAGCCATGAAGGTTTTAAATGATATCACTGAAGCCCTTGACAAAAAAACAGCACAGTGTCTAACTTTTTATTGATCTCTCTAAGGCTTTTGATGCAGTTGATCGTGCTATACTAAGGCAGAGAGTGTCGACCGTACGTATTTCAGAGCATGCAATTGCATGGTTTGCTAACTATCTGTGTGATAGAACTCGGTGCACTCAATTTGATGGGCTCATGTCTGTTATTAAATTGTCTGTCTGTAATGGTGTGCCCCAGGGCTCTGTATTTGGTCCCCTCTTATTCACTTTTTACATAAATGATTTAGACAAAACTGTGCAAAATGGGCAACTTCACTCTCATGCTGATGATACTACTGTTATTCATTGTTGTGTCTCGTCTCTCACAAAAGCTTTCCAGAACTTGCAAACTGCTTTTTATACTGTTCAGCATACCTTGTGTCAATTGAAGCTTATCCTCAATACTGACAAAACTAAACCAATGGTGTTTTCGAAAGCAAGAAATAGACCTCTGAACCTTCCACTTATTACTACCTGTCAGGGCAATGAGATTGAGACTGTAACACCATATAAATATCCTGGAATTTTAATGGATAACGGACTCTCTTTTGAATATATATTATTCATATTCAACAACTTACAACAACAAAAAAATGAAGCTGAAGTTGGGATTTTTATTTATTTATTTATATTTATTTATTTATTTCATTTTTAGGAAAAAGGCATGTTTTTCTTTTGAAGCCAGAAGGATCCTTGTATCAGCTACATTTATGCCTTTGCTAAACTATGGTGACATTTTATATATGAATGCTTCCGTTCAGTGTTTAAGATCAATTGACACCCTTTGCCATGGCAGTTTGAGATTTATTTTACAACTACAAAACCCTTACGCACCACTGCACTTTATATACCAGGGTTGGCTGGCCTTCTCTAGTCACTCGTAGGCTCTGTCACAGATATTATTTTATTTACAAATCCATTTTGGGTTTACTACCATTTTCTTTGGCCATTTTTATTGTTCAGAAATGTGGTGGGTTGTCTCTTCGTTCACAGGACTTTATCCTGCTAACTGTTCCAAATGTCCAAACTGAATTTGGTAAAAGGGCTTTTATGTACTCTGCGCCATTGTCTTGGAACGCCTTACAAAATACTTTTAAACTGGAAGAACTTGTCCCGATTGGTATTTTTAAAACACTGATGAAGGATTTTGAGACTGATTCCCTGACCTGGCAATGTTTTTAATTTGTTGTATTATGATTTTGTTTTGAATTCTATGTTTTTTTTACTAGATTACCTGAGGTTTATTGTAATTGTGTAAGGACTTCGTTTTGCCTATCTTGGCCAGGAGGCTCTTGAAAAAGGGATTTCAAATCTCAATGAGCCCTTCCTGGTTAAATAAAGGTAAAAAATAAATAAAATAAATAACACCACTCTCAAGTATATAACATTACCGTCTAGTATATAACATTACCGTCTAGTTTATAACATTACCGTCTAGTTTATAACATTACCGTCTAGTTTATAACATTACTGTCTAGTTTATAACATTACTGTCTAGTTTATAACATTACCTTCTAGTTTATAACATTACGGTCTAGTTTATAACATTACTGTCTAGTTTATAACATTACTGTCTAGTTTATAACATTACTATAACATTACCATCTAGTTTATAACATTACTGTCTAGTTTATAACATTACTAGAACATTACCATCTAGTATAGAACATTACTGTCTAGTTTATAACATTACTGTCTAGTTTATAACATTACCATAACATTACTGTCTAGTTTATAACATTACTGTCTAGTTTATAACATTACTAGAACATTACCATCTAGTATAGAACATTACTGTCTAGTTTATAACATTACTGTCTAGTTTATAACATTACCATAACATTACTGTCTAGTTTATAACATTACTGTCTAGTTTATAACATTACTGTCTAGTTTATAACATTACTGTCTAGTTTATAACATTACCTTCTTGTTTATAACATTACTGTCTAGTTTATAACATTACCTTCTTGTATATAACATTACTGTCTAGTTTATAACATTACCTTCTTGTTTATAACATTACTGTCTAGTTTATAACATTACTGTCTAGTTTATAACATTACTGTCTAGTTTATAACATTACTGTCTAGTTTATAACATTACCTTCTAGTTTATAACATTACGGTCTAGTATATAACATTACTGTCTAGTTTATAACATTACTGTCTAGTTTATAACATTACTAGAACATTACCATCTAGTATATAACATTACCGTCTAGTTTATAACATTACTGTCTAGTTTATAACATTACTGTCTAGTTTATAACATTACTGTCTAGTTTATAACATTACTAGAACATTACCATCTAGTATAGAACATTACTGTCTAGTTTATAACATTACTGTCTAGTTTATAACATTACTGTCTAGTTTATAACATTACTGTCTAGTTTATAACATTACTGTCTAGTTTATAACATTACTGTCTAGTATATCACATTACTGTCTAGTTTATAACATTACTGTCTAGTATATCACATTACTGTCTAGTTTATAACATTACTGTCTAGTTTATAACATTACTGTCTAGTATATACCATTACTGTCTAGTTTATAACATCACTGTCTAGTTTATAACATCACTGTCTCGTTTATAACATCACTGTCTAGTTTATAACATTACTGTCTAGTATATAACATTACCATAACATTACTGTCTGGTATATAATATTACCATCTAGTTTTTAACATTACTGTCTGGTTTATAACATTACTTCTCATTATTAACCTACCGAATTGACCCTCAGTATTTAAGTTTAGATCCATTTGGCGAGAGATTTTCATGGGAATATTCTAAAATCTGCATGTAGAAAATATGTGCATTATCCCACCAGTGGTATATCCCCCAACCTGACTTGTTGCAGATAAAAGTCAGTGTGTGATGACGTTGTGCACACAAAACTTTGTTTTTTTTCCACTTAAGTTTTCATTTACAGAATTAAATTAGTGCCTTGTTCAGGGGCAGAACGACAGGTTTTTCACTTTGTCAGCTCGGGGATTTGATCTTGCAACTTTTCAGTTACTGGTCCAACGCTCTAACCACTAGGCTACCTGCCGCCTCTACGCTCTAACCACTAGGCTACCTGCCGCCTCTACGCTCTAACCACTAGGCACCTGTCTAACCATTAGGCTACCTGCCGCCTCTAACAGGCTACCTAACCACTAGGCTACCTGCCGCCTCTACACTCTAACCACTAGGCTACCTGCCGCCTCTACGCTCTAACCACTAGGCTACCTGCTGCCCCTACACTCTAACCACTAGGCTACCTGCCGCCTCTGCACTCTAACCACTAGGCTACCTGCCGCATCTACAGTCTAACCACTAGGCTACCTGCAGCCCCTACACTCTAACCACTAGGCTACCTGCCGCCTCTACACTCTAACCACTAGGCTACCTGCCGCCTCTACACTCTAACCACTAGGCTACCTGCCGCCTCTACACTCTAACCACTAGGCTACCTGCCGCACATGCCCTGGTCTTGGCATGTGCGTTCTAGCGCTTAGATGCAGTGTGAGTATCTAGTCTTACAACTAGTCTACATGATGAGATCAGCAAGAATATTTTTATTTGGTAAAACGGCAGTCAAGCATCGATCATCATGTCACCAGAATATGACCCTGGATATTTATTGGAACGGAGCATCAAGATCACTGTACACTTTCACCACCCTGGGAAATTCAACATAACTTTTTTTTGTCATCGGTAGCCTATTAATTAAACTGCTTTCCAGAGTCATCTCTTGACTCTATTTGTGTGTGTTCGTGCACGTGCGTGTGTGTGTGTTCGTGTGTGTGGTTGTGCGTGTGTGTGTTTGTGTGTGTGCCTGTGTGTGTGTGTGGTTATGTTTGTGGGTGTGTGTGGGTGTGTGCATATGGGTGTTCTTGTGTTTGTGTGTGTGCCTGTGTGTGTGTGCGTGTTTGTGTGTGTGCCTGTGTGTGTGTGTGTGTGTGTGTGTGTGTGGGTGGGTTTGCATGTGTGCATGTGGGTTTGCATGTGTGTGGTGTGTGTGTGTGGTTGTGCGTGTTTGTGTGTGTGCCTGTGTGTGTGTGTGTGCCTGTGGGTTTGCATGTGTGGGTGGGTGTGTGTGCCTGTGTGTGGTGTGCCTGTGGGTTTTTGTGTGGGTGTGTGTGCCTGTGTGTGCGTGTGCCTGTGGGTTTGTGTGTGGGTGGGTGTGTGTGCCTGTGAGTTCCAGTAACTCAGGCATGAACACACATTAATACCTCAATGTAACACAACAGATGTTTAATGTAAAGTGTGGAGGGGGGAAATGATCTGCCAGATCCACTGCCAGAGAGTCACTTCTACTATTATCGTGGCTGTGTCAGTTCTCTGTTAGCAAATGACAGTTCGTCAATGAAAGTCAGAAGGCAAATATAAGGTTTCCATATTCTCCAATAATATTGTGGTCGCTGTGTAGCATGATATGTTGTCATATAGTACATACTGTATCATATATATTGTGTAAATTCATCCAGTGTAGATACTTCTGAATTCCATCTGGATTACTGTCACAGTGATATTTGTGTTGTTAGTTGAAATAACAGGAAATCATGAAATGTCGGAAAAAAATGTATTGCTGTTAGTAGGGGAGTAATATATAGTAGTAGTGGAGTAATATATAGTAGTAGTGGAGTAATATATAGTAGTAGTAGAGTAATATATAGTAGTAGTGGAGTAATATATAGTAGTGGAGTAATATACAGTAGTAGTGGAGTAATATATAGTAGTAGGGAGTAATATATAGTAGTAGTGGAGTAATATATAGTAGTAGGGGAGTAATATATAGTATTAGTGGAGTAATATATAGTAGTAGCGGAGTAATATATAGTAGTAGTGGAGTAATAGTGGAGTAATAGTGGCGTAATATATAGTAGTAGTGGAGTAATATATAGTAGTAGTGGAGTAATATATAGTAGTAGTAGAGTAATATATAGTAGTATAGTAGTAGGGAGTAATATATAGTAGTAGTGGAGTAATACATAGTAGTAGTGGATTAATATATAGTAGCATTGGAGTAATATATAGAAGTAGAAGAGTAATATATAGTAATAGTGGAGTAATATATAGTAGTTGTGGAGTAATATATAGTAGTAGGGAGTAATATATAGCAGTAGTGGAGTAATATATAGTAGTAGGGAGTCATATATAGTATTAGTGGAGTAATATGTAGTAGTAGGGGAGTAATACATAGTAGTAGTGGTGTAATATGTAGTAGTAGGGAGTAATATATAGTAGTAGTGGAGTAATATATAGCAGTAAGGGAGTAATATATAGTATTAGTGGAGTAATATATAGTAGCAGTGGAGTAATATATAGTAGTAGTGGAGTAATAGTGGAGTAATAGTGGCGTAATATATAGTAGTAGTGGAGTAATATATAGTAGTAGTGGAGTAATATATAGTAGTAGTGGACTAATGTATAGTAGTAGTGGAGTAATATATAGTAGTAGTGGAGTAATATATAGTAGTAGTGGAGTAATATATAGTAGTAGTAGAGTAATATATAGTAGTAGGGGAGTAATATATAGTAGTAGTGGAGTAATATATAGCAGTAGGGGAGTAATATATAGTATTAGTGGAGTAATATATAGTAGTAGCGGAGTAATATATAGTAGTAGTGGAGTAATATATAGTAGTAGTGGAGTAATATATAGTAGTAGGGGAGTAAGATATAGCAGTAGTGGAGTAATATATAGTAGTAGTGGAGTAATACATAGTAGTCGTGGAGTAATAGTGGTGTAATATATAGTAGTAGTGGAGTAATATATAGTAGTAGTGGAGTAATATATAGTAGTAGTGGTGTAATGTATAGTAGTAGGGAGTAATATATAGTAGTAATGGAGTAATATATAGTAGTAGGGGAGTAATATATAGCAGTAGTGGAGTAATATATAGTAGTAGTGGAGTAATATATATTAGTAGGGGAGTCATATATAGTATTAGTGGAGTAATATGTAGTAGTAGGGGAGTAATATATAGTAGTAGTGGTGTAATATGTAGTAGTAGGGGAGTAATATATAGTATTAGTGGAGTAATATATAGTAGTAGTGAAGCAATAGTGGAGTAATATGGTAGTAGCGGAGTAATAGTGGAGTAATATATAGCAGTAGTGGAGTAATATATAGTAGTAGTGGAGTAATATATAGTAGTCGTGGAGTAATAGTGGCGTAATATATAGTAGTAGTGGAGTAATATATAGTATTAGTGGAGTAATATATAGTAGTAGTGGAGTAATATATAGTAGTAGTGGAGTAATATATAGTAGTAGTGGAGTAATATATAGTAGTAGTGGAGTAATATATAGCAGTAGTGGAGTAATATATAGCAGTAGTGGAGTATTATATAACAGTAGTGAAGAAAATGTAGTAGTAGTGGAGTAATATATAGTAGTTGTGAAGCAATAGCGGAGTAATAGTGGAGTAATAGTGTAGTAATATGGTAGTAGCGGAGTAATAGTGGAGTAATATATAGCAGTAGTGGAGTAATATATAGTAGTAGTGGAGTAATATATAGTAGTAGTGGAGTAATAGTGGCGTAATATATAGTAGTAGTGGAGTAATATATAGCAGTAGTGGAGTAATATATTGCAGTAGTGGAGTAATATGTAGTAGTAGTGGAATAATATATAGTAGTTGTGAAGCAATAGCGGAGTAATAGTGGAGTAATAGTGGAGTAATATGGTAGTAGCGGAGTAATAGTGGAGTAATATATAGCAGTAGTGGAGTAGTATATGGTAATTTATAGTAATTTATAGTACTGGAGTACTGGAGTAATAGTGGAGTAATATATGGCAATAGATAGTAGTAGTGGAGTAATATATAGTAGTCGTGGAGTAATATATAGTAGTTGTGGAGCAATCGTGAAGTAATATATAGTAGTAGAGGAGTAATATATAGTAGCAGTGGAGAAATATATAGTAGTAGTGGAGTAATATATAGTAGTAGTGGAGTAATACATAGCAGTGGAGTAATATATAGTAGTAGTGTAGTAATATATAGTAGTAGTGGAGTAATATATAGTAGTAGTGGAGTAATATATAGCAGTGGAGTAATATTTAGTAGTAGTGGAGTAATATATAGCAATAGTTAAGTAATATATAGCAATAGTGAAGTAATATATAGTAGTAGTGGAGTAATATATAGCAGTGGAGTAATATATAATAGTATTGGAGTAATATAGTAGTAGTGGAGTAATATATAGTCATAGTGGAGTAGCGGAGGAGTAATTGTGGAGTAATAGTGGAGTAATAGATAGTAGTAGTGGAGTAATATATAGCAGCAGTGGAGTAGTACATGGTATTTTATAGTAATTTATAGTAGCATTGGAGTAATGGTGGAGTAACAAAGTCATAGTGGAGAAATAGTGGAGTAATATATAATAGGGGTAGAGTGATATATAGTATTAGTGGAGTAGTATATAGTAATATTGGGGCAGTAGTGGAGTAATAGTGGAGTAGTATATAGTAATAGTGGAGTAATGTATAGTAGTAGTGGAGTAGTATATAGTGGCAGTGGAGTAATTGTGACGTAATATATAGTGGTAGTGGAGTAATAGTGGAGTAATATATAGTAGTAGTGGAGTAAAAGTGAAGTAGTGTATAGTAATAATGGAGTAATATATAGAGGTAGTGGAGTAATAGTGGAGTAATATATAGTAGTAGTGGAGCATTATATCATAGTAGTGGAGTATATAGTAATATTGGAGTAGTAGTGGAGGAATATATAGTAGTAGTGGAGTAAAAGTGAAGTAGTGTATAGTAATAGTGGAGTAATATATAGTAGTAGTGGAGGAATATAGAGTAATACTGGAGTAATATATAGTAGTGGAGTAATAGTGTAGTAGTATATAGTAGTGGTGGAGTAATATATAGTAGTGGTAGAGTAATAGTAATAAGTAGTGGAGTAATAGTGGAGTAATATATAGTAGTAGTGGAGGAATATATAGTAGTAGTGGAGTATATAGTAATAGTGGAGTAGTAGTGGAGGGATATATAGTAGTAGTGGAGTAATATATTGTCGTAGTGGAGTAGTATGTAGTAATAGTGGAGTAGTAATAGAGTAGTGATGGAGTAGTGATATAATAACGATATAGTGTTAGAGTAGTAATAGAGAAGTGATATAGTGATGGAGTAGTGATGGAGAAGTGATATAGTGATAGAGTAGTGATAGAGAGGTGATATAGTGATAGAGTAGTGATGGAGTAGTGATAGTGGTATAGTGATAGAGTAGTGGTAGAGTAATGATATGGTGATATTGTGATAGTGTAGGAGTAGAAAAGTGATATAGTGATGGAGTAGTGATAGAGAGGTGATAGAGTGATGGAGTAGTGATAGATAGGTGATATAGTGATGGAGTAGTGATAGATAAGTGATATAGTGATAGAGTAGTGATGGAGAGGTGATATAGTGATGGAGTAGTGATGGAGTAGTGATAGTGGTATAGTGATAGAGTAGTGCTAGAGTAGTGATAGAGTAATGATATCGTGATTGTGTAGGAGTAGAGAAGTGATATAGTGATGGTGTAGTGATAGAGAAGTGATATAGTGATGGAGTAGTGATAGAGAGGTGATATAGTAATAGAGTAGTGATGGAGTAGTGATAGTGGTATAGTGATAGAGTAGTGGTAGAGTAATGATATGGTGATATTGTGATAGTGTAGGAGTAGAAAAGTGATATAGTGATTGAGTAGTAATAGAGTAGTGATGGAGTAGTGATATAATTGTTATATAGTGATAGAGTAGTGGTAGAGTAATGATATGGTGATATTGTGATAGTGTAGGAGTAGAAAAGTGATATAGTGATTGAGTAGTAATAGAGTAGTGATGGAGTAGTGATATAATTGTTATATAGTGATAGAGTAGTGGTAGAATATTGATAGTGGTGATATAGTGATAGAGTAGTACTAGAGAAGTGATACAGAGCTAGAGTAGTGACAGAGTATTGATAGAGTAGTAAAAGTGTAGTGATAGAGTAGTGATGGAGCACTTATAGAATAGTGATATAGTGATATATTTATGGAGTATTTAATAGAGTAGTGGTAGAGAAGTGATATAGTGATTGAGTTGTGATAGAGTTGCAATATAGTAGCAATTTGGGGTAACAGTGGAGAAATGTACAGCAATAGTTTAGTAGTAGTGTAGAAATAGTGCTGTAATAGTGGCGTAATTACAGTAATAGTATAGTATTGGTGGAGTAATGTAGTACTGTTGGAGGAATGTAGCAATAGTGGAGGTATAGTGGATTAATGTAGTAATAGTGAATGAATTATAGAGTGATGTGGTAACAGTGGAGTAATAGTGAAGTAATCAGGGAGCAATGTAGTAATAGTGGAGTAACAGCAAAGTAATTATGGAGTAATGTACTAATAGTGGAGTAATAGCAAAGTAGATATGGAGTAATGTAGTAATAGTGGAGTACTAGTGGAGTAAATATGGAGCAATGTAGTAGCAGGGGAGTAATAGTGAAGCAATATTGCGGCAATGTGGTAATAGTGGAGTAATAGTGAAGTAATTATGTAGTAATGTAGTAATAGTGGAGTAATAGTGAAGTAATTATAGAGTAATGTAGAAGTAGTGGAGTAATAGTGAAGTAATTATGTAGTAATGTAGTAATAGTGGAGTAATAATGAAGTAGATATGGAGTAATGTAGTAATAGTGGAGCAATTGTGAAATTATTATGGAGCAATGCAGTAATGGTGGAGTAATGGTAAAGTAATTATGGAGTAATGCAGTAATAGTGAAGTAAAAGTGAAGTACATATGGAGTAATGTAGTAATAGTGAAGTAAATATGGAGTAATGTGGTAATAGTGGAGTAATAGTGAAGTAAATGTGGAGTAATGTAGAAATAGTGGGGTAATGGGAAAGTAGTTATGGAGTAATGCAGTAATAGTGAAGTACTTATGGAGTAATGTAGTAATAGCGGAGTAATAGCAAAGTAAATATGGAGTAGTGTGGCAATAGTGGAGTAACAGCGGAGCAATGTTGTAATAGCGGAGTAATAGTGGAGGTATAGTGGAGTAATGTAGAAATGGTGGAGTAATTATGGAGTAATGCAGTATTAGTGGAGTAATAGTGGAGGAATAGTGGAGTAATGTAGTAATGGTGGAGTAATAGTGGCGGTATAGTGGAGTAATGCAGTATTAGTGGAGTAATAGTGGATGTATAGTGGAGTAATGTAGTAATGGTGGAGTAATGGCAATCTGGCAGCTTTGACTTATTAAAAGGGTGAATATTCAATTTGCCAAGATATGATCTTCTTCTGCCAAAGAGCAATATTAATAGGGCTGGGGATATACAATCTGATCATATAAATGAATCAGGAGGAGTCCCCAGAGGAGAGGAGGTAGGGCAGGCAGAGCTCCTCGGTAGCAGCAAACATCTGTAGCATAAATTACATCAGAGCTCTGGTATCATGTCCACCTTTCGTGAAAACAAGAAGTATATTTTGATGTCTCCCAAATGGCACCCTAACGCACTACTTTTGACCAGAGCCCTATTAAGTAGTGCTTTATAAAGGAGTGGATGCAGGAATTTGGGATGCAGACTCATAGGACATCAGAATAAACAGATTCCAACTGATGTATGTCCCTCTAAACCAGGGTTAATTTAAAACCACTGCTGTCGATTCCAAACACTCTTTTCTCTTTTATATATATATGTGTGTGTTTTTTTTTACCACATTTGTATTTTTGTCTTGTTGAGTTACAAGAACAGTATCCATTTCAATGTATAAACATGTACCTGCAGTCTGACACAAAAGAACAACGTCAGGAAGAAATACACAGAGTAGAAGTAGTAATACATTCAGTAGAAACAAGAAAATAAATAGGGGGTGCCTCCCCCCCTTCTAAAACCGACTTGTGGTTTTTATCTAAATTAGCCTTGGATGGAGATAAGGGCTTGGACTTGTGGTTTTTATCTAAATTAGCCTTGGATGGAGATAAGGGCTTGGACTTGTGGTTTTCATCTAAATTAGCCTTGGATGGAGATAAGGGCTTGGACTTGTGGTTTTTATCTAAATTAGCCTTGGATGGAGATAAGGGCTTGGACTTGTGGTTTTTATCTAAATTAGCCTTGGATGGAGATAAGGGCTTGGACTTGTGGTTTTTATCTAAATTAGCCTTGGATGGAGATAAGGGCTTGGACTTGTGGTTTTACGTTAATTATCCGTACTGGCCAATGATTATAATAGCGATTGTGATCCAACGATAAATTCATGTGCCCCAGGGCCGAGAGGATGGAAGTTCAACATGTAGCTCGATGTAGGAGGATCATTTTAACCAGCTAGCCCATGAAAGGAAGTTAGTCTAGCGAGCAAGCAGTTTAGTAAGGTAGCCTTGGACAAAAAAATAAAAATAGTTTATTGTATGACAGTCGTCATAGACCATTTCATCAACATGAAAGAGGAGGATGGTGTTTCTCTGGAAGTAGGAAGTAGGGTTTGTCAACATGTCTTTTTACACACACACACACACACACACACACACACACACACACACACACACACACACACACACACACACACACACACACACACACACACACACCAGTCCCATGGACACCACGCCTTCATCCGTGGTGGCTTCCCATTCAAGATCGGATCCAGAGGTACCTGCGTCTTCGTCCTCTGTTCTGTCTCCCTCTCCGGTGGCTTCTACCTCGGGTTCAGATCCTTGGAGCTCCCAGCCTTATCAGACGGTGAGGCTGCCTGAGAGACCGGCCCATTCAACATCACGAGCTGTCATCGTAGGCAGCTCTATGGTGAGAAACATCTCGGTTCCCAAGGCAAAACCCCTGTGCTATCCAGGAGCACGAGTACAGGACATAACAAGGCTGCTTCCGACTGTTCTACCACAGATGCCGGGAGCTGACACTGTCGTAGTCCATGTGGGGTAAATGACATCAGGAGGGCTAGCTCGGAACATTTGAAAATTGATTTTAAAGAACTGATTTTAGCATTAAAAGATTCCAAAAACAGGCCAGTCATTTCAGGTCCAGTACCATCGTTGGGCCGGGGGGGTGAAAGATTCAGCAGACTGCTGGCATTACACATCTGGCTAAAAGACTGTAGCTCTGCTGGAGTCACTTTTATTGATGACTTTGACACCTTCTGGAAACAGAAGATACTCTACAGGAATGACAGAGTCCATCCAAATCATCTTGACTCCTGGACTCTGTTCGCGCATTTCAAGGCTGCGTTGAAACAATGACTGGTAAATGATCCAAGACCAGCTCAGTTAATTCCTACCATTGTGACATTGAGTCGTCATAATGCTGCATCAAATGTACATGATCTTAGGGGCATTGGCAAACACAGTGTAAGTAATTTAATTTATGTACTCCTAATTGCACCAAATATATCTGTTTATCCTACAGCTATTGTAAGCAGTAATCATGAGCCTATAAACCAGTTACACTGTTAGTTACACTGTTAGCACTGAGCCGGTGTGCAATAGTAGGAAGACCATTTTATGCAGTTCACCCTGCACTATCAGTTCCAATGTAAATAACATGAGCAAGTCTACCTCTGATACGCTTCCCAGTAAAGCATTAAAAACAATCAAGCAACCGAGAAAAGTGCTTAAAATAGACCATATTAACATATGTAGCCGAAGAAACAAGGTCCATAAAGTCAATAACTTGCTTGTAACAGATGACATTTACTGTATATTCTGACTATCTCTGAAACTCACTTAGATGATACCTTTGATGGTACAGTGGTAGCAATACATGGTTATAACATCTACCGAAAAGACAGAAATGCCAATGGAGGCAGTGTTGCTGTCTATATTCAGAACCACATTCCTGTAAAGCTTACAGACGATCTAATGTTAAATCCTGTTGAAGTAAAATGGCTACAGGTTCATCTGCCTCACCTAAAGCCCATTCTGGTGGGAAGCCACCAGGGTCTGACAATCTAGATGGAAAATTACTGAGGATAATAGCAACTGATATTTCCACTCCTATTTGCTACATGTTCAATTTAAGCCTACTAGAAAGTGTGTTACCTTAGGCCTGCAGGGAAGCTAAAGTCATTCCGTTACCCAAGAATAGTAAAGCCCTCTTTACTGGCTCAAATAGCCAACCATTCAGCCTGTTACCAACACTTAGTAAACTTCTGGAAAAAATTGTGTTTGACCAGATACAATGCTATTTCACAGTAAACAAATTGACAACAGAATTTCAGCACACTTATAGGGAAGTACACTCAACAAGCACAGCACTTACACAAATGACTGATGCTTGGCCAAGAGAAATTGATGATAAAATGATTGTAGGTGCTGTTTTGTTAGACTTCAGTACAGCTTTTGATATTATTGATCAGAATATGCTGCTGGAAAAACAGATGTGTTCTGGCTTTACACCCCCTGCTATATTGTGGATAAAGAGTTACCTGTCTAACAGAACACAGAGGGTGTTCTTTAATGGAAACCTATCAAATATAATCCAGTTAGAGTCAGGAATTCCCCAGGGTAGCTGTTTAGGCCCCTTGCTTTTTACATTTTTTACTAATGACATGCCACTGACTTTAAGTAAAGCCAGAGTTTCTATGTATGCGGATGACTCAACACTATACACGTCAGCTACTACAGCGACTGAAATGACTGCAACACTCAACAAAGAGCTGCAGTTAGTTTCAGAATGTGTGGCAAGGAATAAGTTAGCCCTAAATATTTCTAAAACTAAGAGCATTGTATTTGGAACAAAACACTCACAAACCCTAAACCTCAACTAAATCTTGTAATAAATAATGTGGTATAATAATAATAATAATAATATATATAATAATATAATAATATTATAATAATAATAATATATAATAAAATAATAAATAAAGTTTAAATGACTAAACTGCTTGAAGTAACACTAGATCGTAAACTGTCATGGTCAAAACATATTGGTACAACAGTAACTAAGATGGGGAGAAGTCTGTCTGTAATAAAGAGATGCTCTGCCTTGTTAACAACACTACCAACAAGGCAGGTCCTACAGGCCCTAGTTTTGTCGCACCTTGGCTACTGTCCAGTCTTGTGGTCAGGTGCCACAAAAACTTAGGGAAATTGCAATTGGCTCAGAACAGGGCAGCATGGCTGGCCCTTGGATATACACAGAGAGCTAATATTAATAATATGCATGTCAATCTCTCCTGGCTGAAAGTGGAGGAGAGATTGACTTCATCACTACTTTTATTTATGAGAGGTATTGACATGTTGAATGCACCGAGCTGTCTGTCTAAACTACTGGCACACAGCTTGGACACACATGCATACCCCACAAGACATGACACAAGAGGTCTCTTCACAGTCCCCAAGTCCAGAACAGACTATGTGGAGGCACAGAGTACTACATAAAGCAATGACTACATGGAACTCTATTCCACATCAAGTAACTGACGCAAGCGGTAAAATTACATTTAAAAAACAGATGAAAAAACACCTTATGGAACAGCGGGGACTGTGAAGCAACACAAAACTTGGCACACACACACACACATTTTGTACTGTAGATATGTGGTAGTGGTAGAGTAGGGGCCTGAGGGCACACAGTGTGTTGTGAAATATGTGAATATATTGTAATGTTTTAAAATTGTATAAACTCCCTTCATTTTGCTGGACCCCAGGAAGAGTAGCTTCTGCTTTGGCAGCAGCTCATGGGGATCCATAATAAAACACAAATACAAAAACGAACCATTAGCCTGTGTGATTGATGGGGGATGAGCTAGACTGTTGTTTGTAAGACAAGGGCAGATCCTGAAAGGGCCCGAGGACAGGTCTTTCGATGAAAATGTTTGTAAATGTCTGAATGGTTTGACCTACAAACTATTAAAAGCTGTCTGTGAACAGCTGAGACTCTCGCCAACACGCACAGGTTTTGCTCTATGATGCTGACAAGCAATACAGGAGTCGTTAGGAGGTAAGGATTTTTTCTGCATAAAAAAATCATAGTTAATCCCAGGGTGTACTTTAATAAGTTCACAGAGTTGCTGTCACAAACTCCAAACACTACACAGTAGCTGGATATTCATTTCCCAGTGAGCAAACAATGTCCTTATTTACAGCATTCTTATAAATTCATTTTGATCAGGATTTTGCTTGGGCAAACTTTATTTGGTTTATTGACATTTATCAATAAAGCTCATGAATGAAACTATTTCCTGTAGTCCTGGTTATCCTGAACAGAACATTGGTGAAACACTTCATTGTGAGGCTAAATGTAAGGGCTGGACATGCAGATGAAAGTCAGATAAATGAAAAGCAGATTTTTGCTGGGGTCTCGGGACTGATACGGTAAACTGGGCTCTACTGTTTCATGATGAATGGTTCTTCTTCGACATGTTCACCAAAATCAAAGTCCAAAGTGGTGCTAGTAATTCATGATCAATTCACAGCAATGTATTATAGCAGGCTGGGCTAAATAAAGGAGGGGAGTAGAGAGACTGGTAATGTATTGAGTCAGGCTGGGCTAAATAAAGGAGGGGAGTAGAGAGACTGGTAATGTATTGTAGCAGGCTGGGCTAAATAAAGGAGGGGAGTAGAGAGACTGGTAATGTATTGTGTCAGGCTGGGCTAAATAAAGGAGGGGAGTAGAGAGACTGGTAATGTATTGAGTCAGGCTGGGCTAAATAAAGGAGGGGAGTAGAGAGACCGGTAATGTATTGAGTCAGGCTGGGCTAAATAAAGGAGGAGTGGGGAGTAGAGAGACTGGTAATGTATTGTGTCAGGCTGGGCTAAATAAAGGAGGGGAGTAGAGAGACTGGTAATGTATTGTGTCAGGCTGGGCTAAATAAAGGAGGGGAGTAGAGAGACTGGTAATGTATTGTGTCAGGCTGGGCTAAATAAAGGAGGGGAGAAGAGAGACTGGTAATGTATTGAGTCAGGCTGGGCTAAATAAAGGAGGGGAGTAGAGAGACCGGTAATGTATTATAGCAGGCTGAGCTAAATAAAGGAGGGGAGTAGAGAGACCGGTAATGTATTATAGCAGGCTGGGCTAAATAAAGGAGGGGAGTAGAGAGACTGGTAATGTATTGAGTCAGGCTGGGCTAAATAAAGGAAGAGAGAGACCGGTTATGTATTGAGTCAGGCTGGGCTAAATAAAGGAAGAGAGAGAGACTGGTAATGTATTGTGTCAGGCTGGGCTAAATAAAGAAAGAGAGAGACTGGTAATGTATTGAGTCAGGCTGGGCTAAATAAAGGAGGGGAGTAGAGAGACTGGTAATGTATTATAGCAGGCTGGGCTAAATAAAGGAGGGGAGTAGAGAGACTGGTAATGTATTGAGTCAGGCTGGGCTAAATAAAGGAGGGGAGTAGAGAGACCGGTAATGTATTGAGTCAGGCTGGGCTAAATAAAGGAGGGGAGTAGAGAGACCGGTAATGTATTATAGCAGGCTGGGCTAAATAAAGGAGGGGAGTAGAGAGACCGGTAATGTATTATAGCAGGCTGGGCTAAATAAAGGAGGGGAGTAGAGAGACTGGTAATGTATTGAGTCAGGCTGGGCTAAATAAAGGAAGAGAGAGACCGGTTATGTATTGAGTCAGGCTGAGCTAAATAAAGGAAGAGAGAGAGACTGGTAATGTATTGAGTCAGGCTGGGCTAAATAAAGGAGGGGAGTAGAGAGACTGGTAATGTATTGAGTCAGGCTGGGCTAAATAAAGGAGGGGAGTAGAGAGACTGGTAATGTATTGAGTCAGGCTGGGCTAAATAAAGGAAGAGAGAGACTGGTAATGTATTGAGTCAGGCTGGGCTAAATAAAGGAGGGGAGTAGAGAGACTGGTAATGTATTGAGTCAGGCTGGGCTAAATAAAGGAAGGGAATAGAGAGACTGGTAATGTATTGAGCCAGGCTGAGCTAAATAAAGGAGGGGAGAAGAGAGACCGGTAATGTATTGAGTCAGGCTGGGATAAATAAAGGAGGGGAGTAGAGAGACAGGTAATGTATTATAGCAGGCTGGGCTAAATAAAGGAGGGGAGTAGAGAGACAGGTAATGTATTATAGCAGGCTGGGCTAAATAAAGGAAGGGAATAGAGAGACTGGTAATGTATTGAGCCAGGCTGGGCTAAATAAAGGAGGGGAGAAGAGAGACCGGTAATGTATTGAGTCAGGCTGGGATAAATAAAGGAGGGGAGTAGAGAGACAGGTAATGTATTATAGCAGGCTGGGCTAAATAAAGGAGGGGAGTAGAGAGACAGGTAATGTATTATAGCAGGCTGGGCTAAATAAAGGAGGGGAGTAGAGAGACTGGTAATGTATTGAGTCAGGCTGGGCTAAATAAAGGAGGGGAGTAGAGAGACTGGTAATGTATTGAGTCAGGCTGGGCTAAATAAAGGAGGGGAGTAGAGAGACCGGTAATGTATTGAGTCAGGCTGGGCTAAATAAAGGAAGAGAGAGAGACTGGTAATGTATTGAGTCAGGCTGGGCTAAATAAAGGAAGAGAGAGACCGGTAATGTATTGAGTCAGGCTGGGCTAAATAAAGGAGGGGAGTAGAGAGACTGGTAATGTATTGAGTCAGGCTGGGCTAAATAAAGGAAGAGAGAGAGACTGGTAATGTATTGAGTCAGGCTGGGCTAAATAAAGGAAGAGAGAGAGACTGGTAATGTATTGAGTCAGGCTGGGCTAAATAAAGGAACAGAGACTGGTAATGTATTATAGCAGGCTGGGCTAAATAAAGGAGGGGAGTAGAGAGACTGGTAATGTATTGAGCCAGGCTGGGCTAAATAAAGGAAGAGAGAGACTGGTAATGTATTGAGTCAGGCTGGGATAAATAAAGGAGGGGAGTAGAGAGACTGGTAATGTATTGAGCCAGGCTGGGCTAAATAAAGAAAGAGAGAGACTGGTAATGTATTGAGCCAGGCTGGGCTAAATAAAGGAGGGGAGAGAGACTGGTAATGTATTGAGCCAGGCTGGGCTAAATAAAGGAAGAGAGAGACTGGTAATGTATTATAGCAGGCTGGGCTAAATAAAGGAGGGGAGTAGAGAGACTGGTAATGTATTATAGCAGGCTGGGCTAAATAAAGGAGAGGAGTAGAGACACAGGTACTCTTTGATATCACTGATTGTCACGCCTTGGTCGTAGTATATTATGTTTGTCTTCATTTATTTGTTCAGGCCAGGGTGTGACATGGGTTTTTGTGGTGCGTTTTTGTCTTGGGGTTTTGTGGGGTGTCTAGCATAGTCTATGGCTGCCTGAGGCGGTTCTCAATCAGAGTCAGGTGATTCTCGTTGTCTCTGATTGGGAACCATATTTAGGTAGCCTGGGTTTCACTGTGTGTTTGTGGGTGATTGTTCCTGTCTCTGTTAGTGGTCACTAGATAGGCTGTATAGGTTTTCGCGTTACGTTTGTTGTTTTGTATTGTTCATTTTCATTAAAGAACATGAGTAACCACCACGCTGCATTTTGGTCCGCTCCTCTTTCAACAGACGAACCCCGTTACACTGATAGCAATTGTTATTGTTTTATTATTGTTATTGTTGTTATTGTTTTATTATTGTTATTGTTGTTATTGTTTTATTATTGTTATTGTTGTTATTGTTTTATTATTGTTATTGTTGTTATTGTTTTATTATTGTTATTGTTGTTATTGTTTTATTATTGTTATTGTTGTTATTGTTTTATTATTGTTATTGTCGTTATTGTTTTTTTCTAAGTCTGTAGTCTGGTAACTCCTGATTAAATGTGAATATTTACAACGAGTACATCGTCTTTTAAGGTTATCATATTGTTGTTGTCAGGGGTATTAATTATGTCTGTAATTATATTGGATAAATGACTAATTAACATGTATTAGGCTTTAGCAGGTCAAACACAAGGTGTGATGAATAACATCAGAACAGTTAGATGTTGGTGGAATAACAATTATCTTTGTTTTCTTTCTTTGAAAAGTCTGCATCCCAAATGGCAACATATAGTATAGTGCAGTACTCTGGGCTCTGGACACAAGAAGTGCACTATATACATATGTTATACTGTAGTGTGCAATTTGGGATACATGCTACGTATATCTGATGTTTAAAAGAAGCAGAAATGAAGGGGAGGATGCCTGTAAACATGGAAAGGAAAGTATAGCAACTGGGACATCTTGACATCACCCTATCAGGAACTGGGACATCCTGACATCACCCTATCAGGAACTGGGACATCCTGACATCTCCCTATCAGGAACTGGGACATCCTGACATCTCCCTATCAGGAACTGGGACATCCTGACATCCCCCTATCAGGAACTGGGACATCCTTACATCTCCCTATCAGGAACTGGGACATCCTGACATCCCCCTATCAGGAACTGGGACATCCTGATATCCCCCTATCAGGAACTGGGACATCCTGACATCCCCCTATCAGGAACTGGGACATCCTGACATCCCATCCTGACATCAGGAACTGGGACATCCTGACATCCCCCTATCAGGAACTGGGACATCCTGATCCCCATCAGGAACTGGGACATCCTGACATCCCCTATCAGGAACTGGGACATCTCAGGAACTGGGACATCATCCCTATCAGGAACTGGGACATCCTGACATCCCCTATCAGGAACTGGGACATCCTGACATCCCCTATCAGGAACTGGGACCCTGACATCCCCCTATCAGGAACTGGGACATCTTGACATCTCCCTATCAGGAACTGGGACATCCTGACATCCCCCTATCAGGAACTGGGACATCCTGACATCCCCCTATCAGGAACTGGGACATCTTGACATCTCCCTATCAGGAACTGGGACATCCTGACATCCCCCTATCAGGAACTGGGACATCCTGACATCCCCCTATCAGGAACTGGGTCATCCTGACATCCCTCTATCAGGAACTGGGACATCTTGACATTTCCCTGTCAGGAACCTAATGTGAAAGAAAGTATAGAAACTGGGACATCTTGACATCTACCAATCAGGAATTGGGACATCTTAACATCTCACTATCAGGAACTTAAATGTGACAAAAGTATAGAAACTGGGACATCTTGACACCTACCTATCAGGAACTGGGACATCTTGACATTTCACTATCAGGAACTTAAATTTGACAGAAAGTATAGAAACTGGGTCATCCTGACATCCCCCTATCAGAAACTGGGACATCCTGACATCTCCCTATCAGGAACTGGGACATCCTGACATCCCCCTATCAGGAACTGGGACATCCTGATATCCCCCTATCAGGAACTGGGACATCCTGACATCCCCCTATCAGGAACTGGGACATCCTGACATCTCCCTGTCAGGAACTGGGACATCTTGACATCGCCCTATCAGGAACGTAATATGACATAAAGTATAGAAACTGGAACATCTTGACATTTCACTATCAGGAACTTAAATTTGACAGAACGTATAGAAACTGGGTCATCCTGACATCCCCCTATCAGAAACTGGGACATCCTGACATCTCCCTGTCAGGAACTGCGACATCTTGACATCACCCTATCAGGAACTGGGACATCTTGACATCTCCCTATCAGGAACTGGGACATCTTGACATCTTCCTATCAGGAACTGGGACATCCTGACATCCCCCTATCAGGAACTGGGACATCCTGACATCCCCCTATCACAAACTGGGACATCCTGACATCTCCCTGTCAGGAACTGGGACATCTTGACATCGCCCTATCAGGAACGTAATATGACATAAAGTATAGGAACTGGAACATCTTGACATTTCACTATCAGGAACTTAAATTTGACAGAACGTATAGAAACTGGGTCATCCTGACATCCCCCTATTAGAAACTGGGACATCCTGACATCTCCCTGTCAGGAACTGGGACATCTTGACATCTCCCTATCAGGAACTGGGACATCCTGACATCACCCTATCAGGAACTGGGACATCTTGACATCTCCCTATCAGGAACTGGGACATCTTGACATCTCCCTATCAGGAACTGGGTCATCCTGACATCCCCCTATCAGGAACTGGGACATCCTGACATCCCCCTATCACAAACTGGGACATCCTGACATCTCCCTGTCAGGAACTGGGACATCTTGACATCTCCCTATCAGGAACTGGGTCATCCTGACATCTACCTATCAGGAACTGGGACATCCTGACATCCCCCTATCACAAACTGGGACATCCTGACACATACCTATCAGGAACTGGGACATCCTGACATCTCCCTATCAGGAACTGGGACATCCTGACATCCCCCTATCAGGAACTGGGACATCCTGACATCTACCTATCAGGAACTGGGACATCCTGACATCTACCTATCAGGAACTGGGACATCTTGACATCTCCCTATCGGGAACTGGGTCATCCTGACATCTACCTATCAGGAACTGGGTCATCCTGACATATACCTATCAGGAACTGGGTCATCCTGACATCTACCTATCA
Organism: Oncorhynchus tshawytscha; assembly: GCF_018296145.1. Taxonomy (NCBI): domain Eukaryota; kingdom Metazoa; phylum Chordata; class Actinopteri; order Salmoniformes; family Salmonidae; genus Oncorhynchus; species Oncorhynchus tshawytscha. The sequence goes on along the minus strand of NC_056436.1, from coordinate 86,261,812 downwards.
GGAACTGGGACATCCTGACATCCCCCTATCACAAACTGGGACATCCTGACATCTCCCTGTCAGGAACTGGGACATCTTGACATCTCCCTATCAGGAACTGGGTCATCCTGACATCTACCTATCAGGAACTGGGTCATCCTGACACATACCTATCAGGAACTGGGTCATCCTGACATCTACCTATCAGGAACTGGGACATCCTGACATCCCCTATCAGGAACTGGGACATTCTGACATCTACCTATCAGGAACTGGGTCCTCCTGACATCTACCTATCAGGAACTGGGACATCCTGACATCTACCTATCAGGAACTGGGACATCTTGACATCTCCCTATCGGGAACTGGGTCATCCTGACATCTACCTATCAGGAACTGGGTCATCCTGACATATACCTATCAGGAACTGGGTCATCCTGACATCTACCTATCAGGAACTGGGACATCCTGACATCCCCCTATCAGGAACTGGGACATTCTGACATCTACCTATCAGGAACTGGGTCCTCCTGACATCTACCTATCAGGAACTGGGTCATCCTGACATCTACCTATCAGGAACTGGGACATCTTGACATCTCCCTATCAGGAACTGGGTCATCCTGACATCTACCTATCAGGAACTGGGTCATCCTGACATATACCTATCAGGAACTGGGTCATCCTGACATCTACCTATCAGGAACTGGGACATCCTGACATCCCCCTATCAGGAACTGGGACATTCTGACATCTACCTATCAGGAACTGGGTCCTCCTGACATCTACCTATCAGGAACTGGGACATCCTGACATCCACCTATCAGGAACTGGGACATCCTGACATCTACCTATCAGGAACTGGGACATCCTGACATCTACCTATCAGGAACTGGGACATCCTGACATCCACCTATCAGGAACTGGGACATCCTGACATCTACCTAACAGGAACTTAGTGTGACAGAAAGTATCTTGATGTCACTTTAACATTGATGTTTAACTATTTCTCTATTTCTCAGCCCTGCAAGAACTTCAACTAACTCTTCAACTAACTCTTCAACTAACTGTACCTGACTTTCTCCTGTCATTTTATCTTTCATTGTGTCAGATAGCTACTATTGATGCTAAGCACCTGTCTGGACTGTGTCCCAAATGGAACCCTACCTACTTTTGACCAGGCCTTTTGACCATACGTAGGGAATAGAGTGTCATTTTGGGACACGATCCCGATGTCTCTCTGTCAAAAATGAAAAGTGACCTTCAGTGTCTTTGAATGATTATCATTCTAGCAGTGACTTCTTGAATTTGGCAGCGTCAGAGCTACAGCTGTTCAGTAGCTGTAGAAGGTTATTAGAGAATACCCGGAGCTTCTCTCCTCCTCTCACTTTATCTTAGGATACGTCCCAAATGGCACCCTATTCCCTATTTATTAACATAGGGCTCTGGTCTAAAGTAGTGCACTATATAGGGAATAGGGCTCTGGTCTATAGTAGTGCACTATATAGGGAAAAGGGTTCTGGTCTAAAGTAGTGCACTATATAGGGAATAGGGCTCTGGTCGAAAGTAGTGCAATATATAGGGAATAAGGCCCTGGTTGAAAGTAGTGCACTATATAGGGAATAGTGTGACATTTAGGAGGCTGACACAGAAAATACTAATCTGAAATTATAAATATTCTATCGAGCCTCGAATCTCTCTCTCTCTCAAGGAGAGATGTGTATAATACAGCAAGAAGCATCACCTTGGTAATAAACCACCTCTAATTCACACACGTCTGAAGGCTGTAGCATCACCTTGGTAATAAACCACCTCTAATTCACACACGTCTGAAGGCTGTAGCATCACCTTGGTAATAAACCACCTCTAATTCACACACGTCTGAAGGCTGTAGCATCACCTTGGTAATAAACCACCTCTAATTCACACACGTCTGAAGGCTGTAGCATCACCTTGGTAATAAACCACCTCTAATTCACACACGTCTGAAGGCTGTAGCATCACCTTGGTAATAAACCACCTCTAATTCACACACGTCTGAAGGCTGTAGCCAGTTGTAGCATCACCTTGGTAATAAACCACCTCTAATTCACACACGTCTGAAGGCTGTAGCCAGCTGTAGCATCACCTTGGTAATAAACCACCTCTAATTCACACACGTCTGAAGGCTGTAGCCAGCTGTAGCATCACCTTGGTAATAAACCACCTCTAATTCACACACGTCTGAAGGCTGTAGCCAGTTGTAGCATCACCTTGGTAATAAACCACCTCTAATTCACACACGTCTGAAGGCTGTAGCCAGCTGTAGCATCACCTTGGTAATAAACCACCTCTAATTCACACACGTCTGAAGGCTGTAGCATCACCTTGGTAATAAACTGTACATCACCTTGGTAATAAACCACCTCTAATTCACACACGTCTGAAGGCTGTAGCATCACCTTGGTAATAAACCACCTCTAATTCACACACGTCTGAAGGCTGTAGCCAGTTGTAGCATCACCTTGGTAATAAACCACCTCTAATTCACACACGTCTGAAGGCTGTAGCCAGCTGTAGCATCACCTTGGTAATAAACCACCTCTAATTCACACACGTCTGAAGGCTGTAGCATCACCTTGGTAATAAACCACCTCTAATTCACACACGTCTGAAGGCTGTAGCATCACCTTGGTAATAAACCACCTCTAATTCACACACGTCTGAAGGCTGTAGCATCACCTTGGTAATAAACCACCTCTAATTCACACACGTCTGAAGGCTGTAGCATCACCTTGGTAATAAACCACCTCTAATTCACACACGTCTGAAGGCTGTAGCATCACCTTGGTAATAAACCACCTCTAATTCACACACGTCTGATGTCTGTAACATCACCTTGGTAATAAACCACCTCTAATTCACACACGTCTGAAGGCTGTAGCATCACCTTGGTAATAAACCACCTCTAATTCACACACGTCTGAAGGCTGTAGCATCACCTTGGTAATAAACCACCTCTAATTCACACACGTCTGAAGGCTGTAGCCAGCTGTAGCATGTCTCCATTTTACTACATCCACCGAAAAGTCTGCATCTCAAATGACACCCAATCCCCTACATATTGCCCTAGTTGTGATCATAGCCCTATGGGTCCTGGTCAAAAGTAGTGCACTACTGTACATAGGTTATAGGGAACCACTTGGGATGGAGACAATATCTCCAAAATTACACTACCTATCATGGGATTTAATTTTTTAAATGTTTTATTTCACCTTTATTTAACCAGGTAGGCTAGTTGAGAACAAGTTCTCATTTGCAACTGTGACCTGGCCAAGATAAAGAAAAGCAGTTAGACAAAAACAACAACAGTTACACATGGAGTTACACATGGAATAAACAAACATACAGTCAATAACACAACATAAAGTCTATATACAGTGTGTGCAAATGTGGTAAGATTAGGGAGGTAAATCAATAAATAGGCCATATTGGCGAAATAATTACAATTTAGCAATTAAACACTGGAGTGATAGATGTGCTGAAGATGAATCCGCAAGTAGAGATACTGGAGTGCAAAGAAGCAAAAAATAAATAACAGTAATGGGGATGAGGTAGTTGGATGGACTATTTACAGATGGGCTATGTACAGGTAGCTGCTCTGGCAGCTGGTGCTTAAAGTTAGTGAGGGAGATATGAGTCTCCAGCTTCAGTGTCAGGGTACCAGATGTACAATTCAAGAAGTACCATTATCTTTCTAAAGAATTATAAGTGTAAAACTCATTGTCGTTTTTATAACGTCTCGAGTCCCAAAATGACACTGGACACGACGGATGGGTCCCAAATGACACCATATTCCCTACATAGCGCTCTACTGTTGACCGGATTCCTATGGGCCATGGTCAAAAGTAATGCACTGCTGTATGTAGGGGAATGGCTTCCATTTGGGACTCAGACCCTTCACTGGTGGCTGAGCATATTGGACACAAATGTCACCTTTAACTAGTATGATGATGGGTTCTCATTCCTTCAAGGTTCACTGTTGGATACGGGCAATTGAGTCAGGAAGAACTGTCTGTCTGATCTGATTCTAAACTCAATCACTTCCTTTTCTGGATTATCACATGGTTCCCTTCTATGTTATTACTGTTGTAGCACTGGAAGGTGAATGAAAACAACCTTGGTGTTCATCCAAAATTGCACCATATTCCGAAAATATTCCCTAGATATTCCATAGATATTCCCTAGATATTCTCTAGATATTCCCTAGATATTCCCGAGATATTGCCTAGATATTGCCTAGATATTGCCTAGATATTCCCTAGATAATGCCTAGATATTGTCTAGATATTACCTAGATATTCTTAGATTTTCTCTAGATTTCCTCCAGATATTCCCTAGATATTCCCTAGATATTCTCTAGATATTCTCCAGATATTCTCCAGATATCCCCTAGATATTCTCTAGATATTACCTAGATATTCTTCAGATATTCCCTAGATATTCTCTAGATATTGCCTAGATATTCTCCAGATACTCCCTAGATATTCTCTAGATATTGCCCACAAAATGAGGTGGAAACTGGGCTGCACTTCCTAACCTCCTGCCAAATGTATATGTATAAACATATTAGAGACGCATATTTGTCACAGATCACACAGACCCACAAAGATTTAGAAAACAAATTACACATTGATAAACTCCCATATCTGTTCGGCGAAATACTGCAATGTGCCGTCACAGCAGCAAGATGTGCGGCCCATTGCCATGAGAAAAGGGCAACCAGTGGAGAACAAACAACATTGTAAATATAAACCATATTTATCTGTTTATTTATCTTCCCTTCCACACTTCAACTACTTGAACATTGTTACAATACTGTACATAGACAATAATATACCATTCTAAATGTTTATATTCTTTTAAAATTTTTGTGAGTGTGATGTTTACTAATGTTTCCCTTGTTTATTTTCCTTTTGTTTATTGTCTATTCCATTTGCTTTGGCAACGTAAACATGTGGTTCCCATGCCAAAAAGCCCTTTGAATTGAATTGAGAGAGAGACGGAGAAGGGGACAGTGAGAGACAGGCTGACAGAGAGACAGGCTGACAGTCAAAGAGACAGACAGACAAGCAAACAGAGAACAGACAGACAGACAGACACAGACAGAGAGACAGGCAGGCAGGCAGACAGACAGACAGACAGACAGACAGACAGACAGACAGACAGACAGACAGACAGACAGACAGACAGACAGACAGACAGACAGACAGACAGACAGACAGACAGACAGACAGACAGACAGACAGACAGACAGACAGACAGACAGACAGAGAGGGGCTGACAGAGAACAGACAGAGAGACTGACAGAGAGACAGACAGAGAACAGACAGACATAGAGACTGACAGAGAACAAACAGACAGAGAGACAGGCTGACAGAGAACAGACATAGAGACAGGCTGACAGAGAACAGACAGACATAGAGACAGGCTGAGGTTGATGGTCAAACATATTTGTATGACAGACCATTCTCTGTGGATATCAAACAAACAGAGAGGGGTTTGTTGCAGGGTGTGTATGTAATCCTGTGATCTGGCTGGAGGCTAGTGTCTGGGGGCTCAGCAGTCTGGCTTCCCTTGGCCTGAATATTGACACAGCTGTGTCTGGTCTGGACCAGGCTGCAACATCAATACAGGTTCAGAGATACAGACTCCTCCCCATCACTCCCCCGCGCCCCCAGTCAGAGCAACACAGAGAACCTACAAAACATTAGAGCCCTGAGATCTGAACCCACATGGTACGCAACAACAACCAGGGGGCGGACCCTGTGTCAAATCAAATGTTATTGGTCACATACGCATGGTTAGCAGATGTTATTGTGGGTGTAGTGAAATGCTTGTGCTTCTAGTTCCGACAATGCAGTGATATCTAACAGGTAATATGTAACAATTTCACAACATATACCTAAGTATGGAATGGATTAAGGATATATATATATATGCATACATGTCAGAGCGGAACGGACTAAGATACAGTGACATAGTATAGAATACAGTATGTACATATGAGATGGGTGATGCAATATTTACACACAAATACAGTGACTAAGATACCGTAGAATAGTGTAGAGTACAGTTTATACACATGAGATGGGTTATGCAAGATAAGGAGACATTATTAATATGGCTACTGTTTCATTTCCTTATTAAAGTGGTTAAAAAAGTGGCCAGTGATTCCTAATCTATGTCCTTATAGGCAGCCGCCTCTGATGTGCTGTTTAACTGTCAGTGATGTAGTATAGAATGCAATACAGTATATACATATGAGATGGTTGATGCAATATGTAAACACAACTTAAAAGTGACCTAAGGATACCGTAGAATAGTGTGGAGTGCAGTTTATACATACAAAGTGGCTAGTGTTGTAATACACATACGAATTATTATTAATAGATAATATTATTGAATATTTCAATAATTAGATAAAAAAACAGAGAATTCTTCCAATTAGATAACAAGGTCTGGGGAGTGATCTGAAATCTATCTAATGCTCAGAATATTTGAATATGAATGAATAATTGGCCTCGAAGATGGCGGAGCTAGGCTTCGAGCGCCGAACGATACATCCTATGAAGACTTCCAGTGAAGCCTATACATTCAGGAAGTATTCAGACCTCTTGACCGCTTCCACATTTTGTTACGTTACAGCTTTATTCTAAAATGTATTAAATTAATTATTTTCCTCATCAATCTACACACAATACCCCACAAAACCTGTTTTTAGAAATAGTTGCAAATGTTAAAAATAAAAAAATTTAAAAAATACTGTACCTTCTTTACATACGTTTTCAGGCTCTCTACTATGAGACTCGAAATTGAGCTCAGGTGCATCCTGTTTCCATTGATCATCCTTGAGATTGGAGTCCAAGTTCAATTAAATTCAATAGATTAGAATTTATTTGGAAAGGCACACACCTATCTATATAAGGCCTCACAGTTGTCAGCGCACGTAAGAGCAAAACCCAAGCCATGAGGTCGAAGGAATTGTCCGTAGATCTCCGAGACAGGATTGTGTCGAGGCACAGATCTGGGGAAGGGTACCAAAACATGTCTGCAGAATTGAATGTCCCGAAGAACACAGTGACCTCATCATTCTTAAATGGAAGAAGTTTGGAACCACCAAGACTCTTCTTAGAGCTGGCCGCCCAGCCAAACTGAGCAATCGTGGGAGAAGGGCCTTGGTCAGGGAGGTGACGAAGAACCTGATGGTCACTCTGACAGAGCTGTAGAGTTCCTCTGTGGATATGGGAGAACCATCTCTGCAGCACTCCACCAATCAGGCCTTTATGGTAGAGTGGCCAGACAGAAGCCATTCCTCAGTAAAGGCACATCACAGCCCACTTGGATTTTTTCCAAACATCACCTAAAGCCTCAAGATTCTCTGGTCTAATGAAACCAAGATTGAACTCTTGGGCCTGAATTTCAAGAGGCATGTAAGCAGGAAACCTGGCACCATCCCTACGGTGAAGCATGGTGGTGGCAGCATCATGGGGATCAGCGTAGCAGGCGTGTTGTTGCTTACCCTTACCACCTGGGGGTGGCCCATCAGGAAGTCCAGGATCCAGTTGCAGAGGGAGGTGTTTAGTCTCAGGGTCATTCTTATAAACCTACAGGTGTGCCAAGCTTGTAGCGACATACCCAAGAACACTAGAGGCTGTAATCGCTGCCTAAGGTGCTTCAACAAAGTACTGAGTAAAGGGTATGAATACTAATGTAAATATAATAATTCAGTTGTTTATATTTTATACATTTGCAAACATAAAAAAAAACAGTTTTTGCTTTGTTATTATGGGGTATTGTGTATAGATTGATGAAGGGGAAAAAACAATTCATTCCATTTTAGAATAAGGCTGCACCGTAACAAAATGTGGAAAAAGTCAAGGGGTTTGACCTTCTGAATGCACTGAAAACCAGCCTCACATGTGTATCCTTAAAGAGATGCAAGAGGTTAAAGGTTTAGGAGAGTGTGAACGATGCTGAATGGGTGCAGACAAAGAGGAGCTCTCCTGTATCTGTTCAAAGCAGAATTACTTTCCTATTGTTCCTCAACAATGCAGTATGATATACCATATTCCAGCTCTGAGTCTCTACTGTTATGCAATGTAAAAAACACTATTTCAAGTCGCTTAGTAGCCCAGGACTACCAAAAACCTGTGAATTTGAACTGAATCTCCATCTGTATATGTCACGATAGCTAGGAGTGGTGGGTGTGGAGTCAGGCGCAGAGAGCAAAGTTTCCAAATGAGATGTATTTATTCCAAGCTGGGTGAAGCCAAAACAACAGGCACAATGACCCACACAAACAGCACAGCAAACAAATCCATATAGTTACAAAACACAAACATCCACTGACAGAAAGGAAATAAGCACAACAGCAGGCGGGAAGGCTTAAATAGCCCCGAATTAACAACAAAATAAGGTATAAGTGAAAACAATCAAGACAAAACCAACAGAAAAGGGAAAAGGGATCGGTGGCAGCTAGTAGACCGGTGACGACGACCGAGAGCAACCTCCCGAACAGGGAGAGGAGCCACCTTCAGTGGCAGCTAGTAGACCGGTGACTACGACCGAGAGCAACCACCCGAACAGGGAGAGGAGCCACCTTCAGTGGCAGCTAGTAGACCGGTGACTACGACCTGCGAGCAACCTCCCGAACAGGAAGAGGAGCCACCTTCAGTGGCAGCTAGTAGACCGGTGACTACGACCGAGAGCAACCTCCCGAACAGGGAGAGGAGCCACCTTCAGTGGCAGCTAGTAGACCGGTGACGACGACCGAGAGCAACCTCCCGAACAGGAAGAGGAGCCACCTTCAGTGGCAGCTAGTAGACCGGTGACTACGACCGAGAGCAACCTCCCGAACAGGAAGAGGAGCCACCTTCAGTGGCAGCTAGTAGATCGGTGACTACGACCGAGAGTAACCTCCCGAACAGGAAGAGGAGCCACCTTCAGTGGCAGCTAGTAGACCGGTGACTACGACCGAGAGCAACCTCCCGAACAGGAAGGGGAGCCACCTTCAGTGGAAGTCGTGACAGTATATTTGGTTAATTCTCTGTCTGGGCAAATAAGTGTAGGTGGTACAGCTCATCTATTAGTTTGCTCAACTCATTTAGCACGCAATAATGTAGCCTAAATCATGAATTATTTTTGCTCAGTCGTGTATAGGCAACTCTAAAAGCCTATTAGAGGTTGTGAAATACATTATGAACATGAAACTCACATGTTGTGGTTCATTTCATGTTTAATTACTCAAGGCTCCCTTTATTTAGTTTTTGTTTTATAAATAAAGTGCTTTTTGATTTATATATATATATATATATATATATATATATATATATTTATAAATACTTTCTCAGCCTGATCTGTTTCACCTGTCCTCGTTATTGTCTCCACCCCCTCCAGGTGTCGCTTGTTTTTCCCAGTGTATTTATCCCTGTGTTTCCTGTCTCTCTGTACCAGTGTATTTATCCCTGTGTTTCCTGTCTCTCTGTACCAGTGTATTTATCCCTGTGTTTCCTGTCTCTCTGTACCAGTGTATTTATCCCTGTGTTTCCTGTCTCTCTGTACCAGTGTATTTAACCCTGTGTTTCCTGTCTCTCTGTGCCAGTTAGTCTTGTATGTTCCATGTCAACCAGCGTGTTTTTCCCGTACTTCTGCCTTTGCTATTCTCTTTTTTCTAGTCCTCCCGGTTTTGACCCTTGCCTGTTTCTGGACTCAGTACCCGCCTGCCTGACCATTCTGCCTGCCTTGACCATGAGCCTGTCTGTCACTCTGTACCTCCTGGACTATGATCTGGTTTTGACCTTTTTGCCTGTCCACGACCATTCTCTTGCCTATCCCTTTGGGATTATTAAATATTGTAAGACTCCAACCTTCTGCCTCCTGTGTCTGCATCTGGGTCTCGCCATGTGCCATGATATGTATTGTGTGTCTTGTGTGTCTTTACTATCATTAACTAAAGACTGATAGTTTTTATCAAAGATTCTCTGTAATTAGTTATGGCGCGATCAACTGATTAATCATGTAACTAATTAACTAGGAAGTCAGGGCACCAAGGAAAAATATTCAGATTACAAAGTTATCATTTCTTAAAATAACTTTTCAGATATTTTATCTGATTAATTAGTCTTCGAATTAATGAATTATTTACCGTACCTCACGTAAGTCTGTTGGTTATCTGCACGAACCCAGTCTCACTATGAGTCATCCAAACATCAATTGTCTTAAATCATTTATTTATTACCAACTAAGTAATTCACAGAAATGCATAAACAAACAAACATGGTAAATGTGGTTACATGAAATGAGAATGTGCCCTAGTGGGCTGAACCGGCATGGCGGTTTGTTAGACAAGAGGGGGAGTGGGGGTCGACTAAGAAGTCACTACAAGGTGATAACTATAACAATTGAAATGCTAATCCTTACACATGAATGCTCAGTCAGTCGGGAACAATTACAATCAATATATATATTTACGCTCAGTGTGTCGTCTTGATCTCTGGTGAAAAGTTCATTTCTTTTGTAGAATGGTCCGTCTCTCTCCCGCTCTCTCTCGGTTGTGGTTAGAGGGGATTGTTCAGAGTGACATTCGTTATAGAATGGATGTTTCGGTGGTTGTCGTTCTTCGTGTTCAATGATGCCGAATTACTAGCTGCAGACTAGTAATCAGTATCAAAGACTTGTTCTTATTCTGTCGGTATTGATAGTCTAAGAGTTTAACTACGTGGTATGGTTAAAAAGATTCAGCAATGGTCTACACCTTTAGCCATCTCGTAATTGAGGTAAGCTTAGTCTGGTGATCATTTCTCAAAGTTGGTTTTTATTCGGAATGGCAGAAAAGGGCTGTCCCAGGATGTCTGACCCTAACTGGGCTCAGGGGCGGTCCAGGATGCCTGACCCTAACTGGGCTCAGGGGCGGTCCAGGATGTCTGGTGGTCCTCTGATTTAGTTCAAATCCAATTCCCTTTTTGAGTTTTCCTTCATTAAACAGTCCATAATCACATTGTAAACTTGTGTAAACAGTTCATCTTATACAACAATTAGATGTAAACCTTATATCTGAGGCTATTATATAAACAGCGTTATGGTAATGTGGCCACACCGTCTCCCATGAGCTTCCCAAGTTGTGACAAATGGACCAGTTCGTAGCTGCATTCTTTTACACTTTCTCCGGAACATGACATTTATTTGTACCTCAAGTTCTGTGAGGTGGAAGGATTTCCTTTGTCTCCATGAAAAACTACTCTCTATAACTGTGTGTCCATGAGGTCTTCTCAGGAATTTACTACCTCTGACCACAGCAGCCTAGTTGAAGGAGGAAAGGGGGAGACAGGGAGAGGGGGATGGGCTTGCTATACTCAAAGAGGCCAACGTCATGACAATATACTGAGGTAGCAATTGAATGAGAACACTGGAGATTATGGGGAAATTATCAGACCAAATGCGAGGACACAACAGTTCCCCTGACTCAAGACTAAAGTAAAAAATGTCTAACTCAATATCACAGACCTGATTTGCCCTACCGAAAAATTACTACCTCAAATCAACCTTCTAATAGGTCATGATTTATATATTTCCAATAGACAGAAAAATATACTGCACGTGTTCATTGACATATGTGTTTTTGTTCATAAAATAATGATAAAAAAGACTGTTTCAAAATGCAGATGTTAATTTTCAACAACATTTTAGTTTCCCCTTCCCCCCAGCTCGACGACCACAGGTAAAACCTTGATGAGATGATCAACGGAGTTGTTGCATTGTTGTATCAAACCTTCTTGAATGGCCTTCACCAGTTCATTTTTTGCTCGAAGGTTTGGCAGAGGTTAATATTTTATTTACCTTTATTTAACTATGCAAGTCAGTTAATTAAAAACAAAATCTTATTTACAATGACGATCTACCGCGGCCAAACCCTAACCCGGACGACGCTGGGCCAATTGTGCACCGCCCTGTAGGACTCCCAATCACGGCTGGTCGTGACACAGCCTGGGATGCAGTGCCTTAGACCGCTGCACCACTCGGGAGCCCCTAAAAGTTACGGATGAATGTTTTCAGTTGATGCAAAAGGAGTATGATCAGGTTAATATCAGGAGGTCTTCAGTACATGTGGAGATGAAACGTATGCTGTGAAAATATATATAAATAAATATACGGTAGTCCTGCAGTAAGCATGGTGAGTGTCACTAGTGTTGAGTAGCTGTGAAAAAGTGCTTTAGGTCTACTTACAATGCTGGCGTCTTGACCCAGTTTATGCCTCTCGTTTGCAATGCAAACCTGGGCGGCAGTGTGTCTCCTGGTCATTGTCTGCATTTAAAGAAGATAAAAATACATTTTGCCGAACAGCCAACATCAGGTACAATAGTAGAAATACACATGTAAATGGGCCTAAACATAACACATTCAAAAAACATTGCTATAAAAACCTACCTTGAAAGAAACCATATAGTCTCAGAAATCCCTCTCTGACGTAGGGTCCAGCACAACGCTTGATGATTTCTTCCTCAAGGAAATGTTAAGCCATCATACCTGAAAAAGGAGGCAACAGACAATTGTGGAACAAATTGCAGTTCGAGAGTTGTACGCTACAATATTTTATGTAACCTTTTACTTTATAAATAGCTAAACTTATCATCAATAATCAAATATGGGCCTAGTCCATGGCGAGAAATTGCCATGGTTGATTTGTCCGTGAAGATGACGTCATTGAATGTCTCGTCTTTCTTCAGACATGTCTGCTCTCCCTTATCTAAGGAATTAGTCTGGACATGTCCTGCTCTCCCTTATCTAAGGAATTAGTCTGGACATGTCCTGCTCTCCCTTATCTAAGGAATTAGACTGGACATGTCCTGCTCTCCCTTATCTAAGGAATCAGTCTGGACATGTCCTGCTCTCCCTTATCTAAGGAATCAGTCTGGACATGTCCTGCTCTCCCTTATCTAAGGAATTAGTCTGGACATGTCCTGCTCTCCCTTATCTAAGGAATTAGTCTGGACATGTCCTGCTCTCCCTTATCTAAGGAATTAGTCTGGACATGTCCTGCTCTCCCTTATCTAAGGAATTAGACTGGACATGTCCTGCTCTCCCTTATCTAAGGAATCAGTCTGGACATGTCCTGCTCTCCCTTATCTAAGGAATTAGTCTGGACATGTCCTGCTCTCCCTTATCTAAGGAATTAGACTGGACATGTCCTGCTCTCCCTTATCTAAGGAATCAGTCTGGACATGTCCTGCTCTCCCTTATCTAAGGAATTAGTCTGGACATGTCCTGCTCTCCCTTATCTAAGGAATTAGTCTGGACATGTCCTGCTCTCCCTTATCTAAGGAATTAGTCTGGACATGTCCTGCTCTCCCTTATCTAAGGAATCAGACATACAGTATGTAGGCTACAGTAAGAATTTCATTTTCCTGTTGTTTTTTGTCACACTGCACAGTAGCCTAAAAAACAAATGCATTTTGAAACAGTTTTTAAAAATCTAATTGAATAATATACTGTATTTCTACTACTCTAGATTCTGTGTTTGTAACAGTTTACAGTAGTGATGGACGCTGGTCACAGTTTACTCATTGAGGATCCATTAAATTGGACAATTAGCCAGCCAGAAACTCTCATTATAGCTAATTGGTGATCGAAGATCATTTGTGTCTGGCCATCCAGATGCAACGACAATTAAATCAACCCTTACAAACATGTCCATTTATTATAATCCACATCATTCACACTACAAAACCCCCCCTATTTCTGGCTCTAATTTCTACATTTGACCATCGTGCTTATCGGTGTATAGGGTAATTTGCATAATTTAGTGGAATTAAATTGGCTTGTGTTTTTTGTTTTATTCTCAGCTGGTAATTGAAACGTTCCTACCATTCACCATTCAAGTGCAGGCAACAGGCTATCAGCGCGTCGTCCACCACTTTACAATGTGAGCTGGAGGCATTTTCAAAACACGTTTTCAAACACTTTTTTCTCACAAGTGTAGCATGTTGTGAACTCTGCAAAACAACGTTTCCACCCTGAGAATGAGAACGGTAAATGACTGTAATTAATACATTCATACAAAAGAAGGCATCCAGCCTTGACAGGCTATCAGCAGGACAAAAGACTCTTGCTGAGTCAATTTCTATTTTTAGGGACTTAAAATCTATTCATGGATGTTTGCGTACGAATGATAATGACATTAGACCTGCTTATTATTATAATGATAGTAATACAAATATTTAATGATAACAAAAAGACAAAGGAGATCAAGGAGGGTAGGAGGAGGGAGCTCTGAGGGTAGGAGGAGCGAGCTATGAGGGTAGGAGGAATGAGCTCTGAGGGTAGGAGGAGGGAGCTCTGAGGGTAGGAGGAGCGAGCTCTGAGGGTAGGAGGAGGGAGCTCTGAGGGTAGGAGGAGGGAGCTCTGAGGGTAGGAGGAGCGAGCTCTGAGGGTAGGAGGCGCGAGCTCTGAGGGTAGGAGGAGCGAGCTCTGAGGGTAGGAGGAATGAGCTCTGAGGGTAGGAGGAGGGAGCTCTGAGGGTAAGAGGAGGGAGCTCTGAGGGTAGGTGGAATGAGCTCTGAGGGTAGGAGGAGCGAGCTCTGAGGGTAGGAGGAGCGAGCTCTGAGGGTAGGAGGAGCGAGCTCTGAGGGTAGGAGGAGCGAGCTCTGAGGGTAGGAGGAGCGAGCTCTGAGGGTAGGAGGAGCGAGCTCTGAGGGTAGGAGGAGTGAGCTCTGAGGGTAGGAGGAGCGAGCTCTGAGGGTAGGAGGAGGGAGCTCTGAGGGTAGGAGGAGGGAGCTCTGAGGGTAGGAGGGAGCTCTGAGTGTAGGAGGAGCGAGCTCTGAGGGTAGGAGGAATGAGCTCTGAGGGTAGGAGGAATGAGCTCTCTGAGGGTAGGAGGAGCGAGCTCTGAGGGTACTGAGGGTAGGAGGAGCGAGCTCTGAGGGTAGGAGGAGCGAGCTCTGAGGGTAGGAGGAGGAGCTCTGAGTGTAGGAGGAGGGAGCTCTGGGTAGGAGGAGGGAGCTCTGGGTAGGAGGAGGGAGCTCTGGGTAGGAGGAGGGAGCTATGGGTAGGAGGAGGGAGTTCTGAGTGTAGGAGGAGCGAGATCTGTGTGCTTATTACAGTAATTGTGATTCATCTTTTTTCCTGACCATTTTGAACACAAACTACACAACAAATACAACAATAATTTACAGACAAATTATAATAAATTCCAAGCACTCTCTTTTAGCAAAAAAAAACGTTTTGAAAATCTTTCGTAAAGCCAAGACTAAAGACAGTGGCATTCATTCCTTAATTGAATTTCTTTAGCCGACATGTTGCCATTTATTCTTTGTTCAATTATACAAGACTCCTTTTGTTATTTCATTTTATAACTAAAACGCTTGACTGTATTTAAAGACAAGGAGGACTTGTATGCTGTGCGATGACATTTACAAACGCATAAATGATTGATTGATATATATATATTGAAGTATGCCTTTAGGCCAACAAGTAAGTTATGTTAAGACAGCTACAGTAAATAGGACTTTTATCATGTTTTTCCAACAGTCTTGAAGGAGTTCCCATGTATGCTAAGCACTTGTTGGTCCTCAGAGCCAGTTTCATCATAGAGCTTGATGGTTTTTGCGACTGTTTTTGACATTTTCTGGATTGACTGACGTTCATGTCTTAAAGTAATGATGGACTGTCGTTTCTCTTTGCTTATTTGAGCTGTTCTTCCTATAATATAGACTTGATCTTTTACCAGATAGGACTATCAGCTGTATACCACCCCTACCTTGTCACAACACAACTGATTGGATCAAACGTATTAAGAGGACATTCCAAAAATGTACTTTTAACAAGGCACACCTGGCAATTTAAATGTATTCCAGGTGACTACCTCATGAAGCTGGTTGAGAGAATGCCAAGTGTGTGCAAAGCGTTCATCAAGGCAACGGGTGGCTACTTTGAAGAATCTGTATCTGTTTGTTTAACACTTTTTTGGTTACTACATGATTCCATATGTGTTATTTCATAGTGTTGATGTCTTCACTATTAGTTTACAATTGTGCAAAAAGGTGAAAATGAAAAAAGGTGCAAAAAGGTGAAAATGAAGGAAAACCCTTTAAAGAGTACGTGTGTCCAAACTTTTGACTGCAACTGTATATAATGAAATCAGTCGGTTGAACAACTGAAATCAATTTGAATTTCAGCCCTCGTCTTTGAAGGGTCCCACAACACATGACTAATTGATACCTTAGGAGCAAAGCAGCATCTTCTGCTCTCAAACAGTCTACTTCCTTAACTGAGAGAGGAGAGAGAGAAAAGACGTTCCTAACTCCCACAGTTCCCGAGAGAGAAAGAGAGATGATTAATATTTAAACAGTAATTTTATCATTCCTTGATTGACCCAGGGGTCTGTGGGAGTAAACACAGCCAGAGTGAAAAGGAATGAGCCATTCACACAAACACACACACACACACACACACACAAATGCACACACGCGCACACACACACACCAACGCACACGCACACCAACGCACACGCACACGGACATGCATGTACACATACACGCACACACCAACAAACACACACGCACGCACGCACATGGACACAGACACAGACATAGACACAGACAGAGACGCGCACACATGGACATGCACATATACACGGACATGCATGTACACATACATGCGCACACACACACACACACACACACACACGGACATGCACACGCACATGCACGTACACACACACACCATCCAGAATGACTTCTAACACTCATTTCCCTCTATAGCCTCTGGTAGAGTCTCTAAACTACAGACAATGTGGGGCTGTTCGCCAAGGAATTCATGGCTATGGTTTAAATCCCCCCAAAATGGCCCCTTAACAGGGATCGGGAGCTTCAAGCATGGAATGCATGATGGGCCAATCAGTGTCACTATTTCCCTGGCCAATCAGTGTCACTATTTCCCTGGCCAATCAGTGTCACTATTTACCTGGACAATCAGTGTCACTATTTACCTGGCCAATCAGTGTCACTATTTACCTGGCCAATCAGTGTCACTATTTACCTGGCCAATTAGTGTCACTATTTACCTGGCCAGTCAATGTCACTATTTACCTGGCCAGTCAATGTCACTATTTACCTTGCCAATCAGTGTCACTATTTCCCTGGCCAATCAGTGTCACTATTTACCTGGACAATCAGTGTCACTATTTACCTGGCCAATCAGTGTCACTATTTACCTGGCCAATCAGTGTCACTATTTACCTGGCCAATCAGTGTCACTATTTCCCTTGCCAATCAGTGTCACTATTTACCTGGCCAGTCAATGTCACTATTTACCTGGACAATCAGTGTCACTATTTACCTGGACAATCAGTGTCACTATTTCCCTTGCCAATCAGTGTCACTATTTACCTGGCCAGTCAATGTCACTATTTACCTGGCTAGTCAATGTCACTATTTACCTGGACAATCAGTGTCACTATTTCCCTGGCCAATCAGTGTCACTCTTTACCTGGACAATCAGTGTCACTATTTCCCTGGCCAATCAGTGTCACTATTTACCTGGACAATCAGTGTCACTATTTACCTGGACAATCAGTGTCACTATTTACCTGGCCAATCAGTGTCACTATTTACCTGGCCATATAACACTTCGTGCCTCATCAGAAGTGTCACGTTGGTATGAATGATCGGGAGACAGACGCAGGAATGCGTAATAAGGTTTTTTATTAAGCCCAAATGACGTTGTGCCGTGTAAAGGTACGGGGACGAAGACCAAACACACACGGAACAAAACACAGGGTTGAAACCCAAAACAAAAGAGAGAGGAGTACCTCGAATAAATACACACACGCACAACGATTAACACAGACGGGACGAGACCTGCAATCCTCTGCGCAAAGCCAAAACACACAGCACAGGTACAGTAGAAACAATAATAGACTGCCCAATGGAAACCAAAGGGAACAGTTATACAAGTACTAATCAGTGGGAATAGGGGACAGGTGTGTGTAATGAATGTTCCCGGAAGGATCCGTGACAAGGAGCCATAAATCTCTCGCTCCAAGGCCCAGTCAGCCTCAGGTCATCCTACTGTACATGTCCAAATTGACTGCTGCTCTGCTGGCTGTTTAGAAATGTTATCTTGATGGAAGGATGGTATTCAGCTTGAAGTTATGGCCCTGTTATGTCCACTGCTGATGATACACTGGGGGATTAGAAATATATTAAAATCTGTGAAATAAGAGTGTAATGATGCTGCTTGTCTTGTCTGAGAGTGGAATGATGCTGCTTGTCTTGTCTGAGAGTGGAATGATGCTGCTTGTCTTGTCTGAGAGTGGAATGATGCTGCTTGTCTTGTCTGAGAGTGGAATGATGCTGCTTGTCTTGTCTGAGACGGATGGCATGTTAGTGACAGTGTTAGTGAAAGCAAAACAGGTGTTAGGATTGTGTATTGGAGGTGAAGTTAGGTTCAGGAGAGCAGAGTGTAGTGAACAGGCACACTTTTTATTCCGGTTCCAAAATGAAAAAACTAAGTAACATCAAACACAGAACACAAAGTAATACGCATAACAATATCCACATTACACATAACAAAAACAATCTTACACAAAGACATGATGAGAAACAGACGAATAAATACATTTGGATTGATTGGGGAATGAAAACCAGGTGTGCAGGGAACAAGACAAAACAAATGGATACATGAAAAATGGAGTGGCGATGGCTAGAAAGCCGGTGACGTCGACCGCCGAACGCCGCCCGAACAAAGAGAGGAGCCGACTTTGGCGGAAGTCATGACAACAGGAAATTACAAAAACAACAATTTTAACAACAACATCATCCTCATGTCCACTCAGTTCTTTACTGTCAACATACGGTCAAGGTGTTAAGAATATCTCAACAATAACCACAAATACAGAGATGAGGAAAACAACTGAGCTACACATGGAGATAGAGACAGACAGAGGGAGAGAGAGAGACAGGGACAGAGTCAGAGAGCGAGAGTGAGAGAGAGAGAGAGAGCGAGCGAGAAAGAGAGGGAGACATACAGTTGAAGTCTGAAGTTTACATACACCTTAGCCAAATACATTTAAACTCAGTTTTTCACAATTCCTGACATTTAATCCTAGTAAATATTGCCTGTCTCAGGTCAGTTAGGATCACCACTTTATTTTAAGAATGTGAAATGTCAGAATAATAGTTGAGAGATTTCTTTCAGCTTTTGATTCTTTCATCACATTCCCAGTGGGTCAGAAGTTTACATACACTCAATTAGTATTTGGTAGCATTGCCTTTAAATTGTTTAACTTTCAGGTTAACGTTAATGGGGTAGCGTTTCGGGTATCCTTCCACAAGCTTCCCACAATAAGTTGGGTGAATTCTGTCCCATTGCTCCTGACAGAGCTGGTGTAAGTGAGTCAGGTTTTATGGCAGTTTTGGAGCAGTGGCTTCTTCCGTGCTGAGCGGCCTTTCAGGTTATGTCGATATATGACTCGTTTTACTGTGGATATAGATACTTTTGTACCTGTTTCCTCCAGCATCTTCACAAGGTCCTTTGCTGTTGTTCTGGGATTGATTTGCACTTTTCGCACCAAAGTACGTTCACCTCAAGGAGACAGAACGCGTCTCCATCCTGAGCAATATGACGGCTGCGTGGTCCCATGGTGTTTATACTTGCGCACTATTGTTTGTACAGATGAACGTGGTACCTTCAGACGTTTGGAAATTGCTCCCAAGGATGAACCAGACTTGTGGAGGTCTACGAATTTTTTTCTGAGGTCTCGGCTGATTTCTTTTGATTTTCCCATGATGTCAAGCAAAGAGGCACTGAGTTTGAAGGTAGGCCTTGAAATGCATCCACAGGTACACCTGCAATTGACTCAAATGATGTCAATTAGCCTATCAGAATATCTAAAGCCATGACATAATTTTATGTAATTTCCCAAGCTTTTTAAAGGCAGAGTCAACTTAGTGTATGTAAACTTCTAAACCACTGGAATTGTGATGCAGTGAATTATAAGTGAAATAATCTGTCTGTAAACAATTGTTGGAACAATTACTTCTGTCATGCACAAAGTAGATGTCCTAAACCACTTGCCAAAACTATAGTTTGTTAACAAGAAATTTGTAGAGAAGTTGAAAAGCTAGTTTTATTGACTCCAAACTAAGTGTATGTAAACTTCCGACTTCAACTGTATAAGATTGTGACAGAGTGTACAGTATCATCCACTGTCTAAGTCTGAGAGTGTATAAATTAATAATAGGTGTAAGAGGATCGGAAAGAGGACGAAGTGGAGGGATGGAGGAGTATTTTGTGTCTCAGACAGCTTATAGATGAAGAAGAGTGGGTAGAGGGTCCGACAGAATAAAGACGAAGAGGAGGAGGTAGAGGATCAGACAGCTTACAGATGAAGAGGAGGTTGAGAATCAGACAGAATATAGATGAAGAGGAGGAGGTAGAATCGTACTGGTAGTCTAGACAGTATAGAGGAGGAGTAGAACTGGTAGTCTAGACAGTATAGAGGAGGAGCAGTACTGGTAGTCTAGACAGTATAGAGGAGGAGCAGTACAGTACTGGTAGTCTAGACAGTATAGAGGAGGAGCAGTGCAGTACTGGTAGTCTAGACAGTATAGAGGAGGAGCAGTACTGGTAGTCTAGGCAGTATAGAGGAGGAGTAGTACTGGTAGTCTAGACAGTATAGAGGAGGAGCAGTACTGGTAGTCTAGACAGTATAGATGAGGAGCAGTGCAGTACTGGTAGTCTAGACAGTATAGAGGAGGAGTAGTACTGGTAGTCTAGACAGTATAGAGGAGGAGTAGTACTGGTAGTAGACAGTACTGGTAGTCTAGACAGTATAGAGGAGGAGGCAGTACTGGTAGCAGTACTGGTAGTCTAGACAATATAGAGGAGGAGCAGTACTGGTAGTCTAGACAGTATAGAGGAGGAGCAGTACAGTACTGGTAGTCTAGACAGTATAGAGGAGAGGACTGGTAGCAGTACAGTACTGGTAGTCTAGACAGTATAGAGGAGGAGAAGGAGTCAGTACAGTACTGGTAGTCTAGACAGTATAGAGGAGGAGCAGTACTGGTAGTCTAGACAGTATAGAGGAGGAGCAGTACAGTACTGGTAGTCTAGACAGTATAGAGGAGGAGCAGTACAGTACTGGTAGTCTAGACAGTATAGAGGAGGAGCAGTACTGGTAGTCTAGACAGTATAGAGGAGGAGCAGTACTGGTAGTCTAGACAGTATAGAGGAGGAGCAGTATAGTACTGGTAGTCTAGACAGTATAGAGGAGGAGCAAATCAAATCAAATCAAATTTTATTTGTCACATACACATGGTTAGCAGATGTTAATGCGAGTGTAGCGAAATGCTTGTGCTTCTAGTTCCGACAATGCAGTAATAACCAACAAGTAATCTAACTAACAATTCCAAAACTACTGTCTTATACACAGTGTAAGGGGATAAAGAATATGTACATAAGGATATATGAATGAGTGATGGTACAGAGCAGCATAGGCAAGATACAGTAGCTGATATCGAGTACAGTATATACATATGAGATGAGTATGTAAACAAAGTGGCATAGTTAAAGTGGCTAGTGATACATGTATTACATAAGGATGCAGTCGATGATATAGAGTACAGTATATACGTATGCATATGAGATGAATAATGTAGGGTACGTAAACATTATATAAGGTAGTATTGTTTAAAGTGGCTAGTGATATATTTACATCATTTCCCATCAATTCCCATTATTAAAGTGGCTGGAGTTGAGTCAGTGTCAGTGTCAGTGTGTTGGCAGCAGCCACTCAATGTTAGTGGTGGCTGTTTAACAGTCTGATGGCCTTGAGATAGAAGCTGTTTTTCAGTCTCTCGGTCCCAGCTTTAATGCACCTGTACTGACCTCGCCTTCTGGATGATAGCGGGGTGAACAGGCAGTGGCTCGGGTGGTTGATGTCCTTGATGATCTTTATGGCCTTCCTGTAACATCGGGTGGTGTAGGTGTCCTGGAGGGCAGGTAGTTTGCCCCCGGTGATGCGTTGTGCAGACCTCACTACCCTCTGGAGAGCCTTGCGGTTGAGGGCGGAGCAGTTGCCGTACCAGGCGGTGATACAGCCCGCCAGGATGCTCTCGATTGTGCATCTGTAGAAGTTTGTGAGTGCTTTTGGTGACAAGCCAAATTTCTTCAGCCTCCTGAGGTTGAAGAGGCGCTGCTGCGCCTTCTTCACGATGCTGTCTGTGTGAGTGGACCAATTCAGTTTGTCTGTGATGTGTATGCCGAGGAACTTAAAACTTGCTACCCTCTCCACTACTGTTTCATCGATGTGGATAGGGGGTGTTCCCTCTGCTGTTTCCTGAAGTCCACAATCATCTCCTTAGTTTTGTTGACGTTGAGTGTGAGGTTGTTTTCCTGACACCACACTCCGAGGGCCCTCACCTCCTCCCTGTAGGCCGTCTCGTCGTTGTTGGTAATCAAGCCTACCACTGTTGTGTCGTCCGCAAACTTGATGATTGAGTTGGAGGCGTGCGTGGCCACGCAGTCGTGGGTGAACAGGGAGTACAGAAGAGGGCTCAGAACGCACCCTTGTGGGGCCCCAGTGTTGAGGATCAGCGGGGAGGAGATGTTGTTGCCTACCCTCACCACCTGGGGGCGGCCCGTCAGGAAGTCCAGTACCCAGTTGCACAGGGCGGGGTCGAGACCCAGGGTCTCGAGCTTGATGACGAGCTTGGAGGGTACTATGGTGTTGAATGCCGAGCTGTAGTCGATGAACAGCATTCTCACGTAGGTATTCCTCTTGTCCAGATGGGTTAGGGCAGTGTGCAGTGTGGTTGAGATTGCATCGTCTGTGGACCTATTTGGGCGGTAAGCAAATTGGAGTGGGTCTAGGGTGTCAGGTAGGGTGGAGGTGATATGGTCCTTGACTAGTCTCTCAAAGCACTTCATGATGACGGATGTGAGTGCTAATGGGCGGGAGTCGTTTAGCTCAGTTACCTTAGCTTTCTTGGGAACAGGAACAATGGTGGCCCTCTTGAAGCATGTGGGAACAGCAGACTGGTATAGGGATTGATTGAATATGTCCGTAAACACACCGGCCAGCTGGTCTGCGCATGCTCTGAGGGCGCGGCTGGGGATGCCGTCTGGGCCTGCAGCCTTGCGAGGGTAAACACGTTTAAATGTCTTACTCACCTCGGCTGCAGTGAAGGAGAGACCGCATGTTTTCATTGCAGGCCATGTCAGTGGCACTGTATTGTCCTCAAAGCGGGCAAAAAAGTTATTTAGTCTGCCTGGGAGCAAGACATCCTGGTCCGTGACTGGGCTGGATTTCTTCCTGTAGTCCGTGATTGACTGTATACCCTGCCACATGCCTCTTGTGTCTGAGCCGTTGAATTGAGATTCTACTTTGTCTCTGTACTGACGCTTAGCTTGTTTAATAGCCTTGCGGAGGGAATAGCTGCACTGTTTGTATTCAGTCATGTCACCAGACACCTTGCCCTGATTAAAAGCAGTGGTTCGCGCTTTCAGTTTCACACGAATGCTGCCATCAATCCACGGTTTCTGGTTAGGGAATGTTTTAATTGTTGCTATGGGAACGACATCTTCAACGCACGTTCTAATGAACTCGCACACCGAATCAGCATATTCGTCAATGTTGTTGTCTGACGCAATACGAAACATCTCCCAGTCCACGTGATGGAAGCAGTCTTGGAGTGTGGAGTCAGCTTGGTCAGACCAGCGTTGAACAGACCTCAGCGTGGGAGCTTCTTTAGTTTCTGTCTGTAGGCAGGGATCAACAAAATGGAGTCGTGGTCAGCTTTTCCGAAAGGGGGCGGGGCAGGGCCTTATATGCGTCGCGGAAGTTAGAGTAACAATGATCCAAGGTCTTTCCACCCCTGGTTGCGCAATCGATATGCTGATAAAATTTAGGGAGTCTTGTTTTCAGATTAGCCTTGTTAAAATCCCCAGTTACAATGAATGCAGCCTCCGGATAAATCGTTTCCAGTTTGCAGAGAGTTAAATAAAGTTCGTTCAGAGCCATCGATGTGTCTGCTTGGGGGGGATATATACGGCTGTGATTATAATCGAAGAGAATTCTCTTGGTAGATAATGCGGTCTACATTTGATTGTGAGGAATTCTAAATCAGGTGAACAGAAGGATTTGAGTTCCTGTATGTTTCTTTCATCACACCATGTCACGTTAGTCATAAGGCATACGCCCCCCGCCCCTCTTCTTACCAGAAAGATGTTTGTTTCTGTCGGCGCGATGCGTGGAGAAACCCGTTGGCTGCACCGCCTCGGATAGCGTCTTTCCAGTGAGCCATGTTTCCGTGAAGCATAGAACGTTACAGTCTCTGATGTCCCTCTGGAATACTACCCTTGCTCGGATTTCATCAACCTTGTTGTCAAGAGACTGGACATTGGCAAGAAGAATGCTAGGGAGTGGTGCACGGTGTGCCCGTCTCCGGAGTCTGACCAGAAGACCGCCTCGTTTCCCTCTTTTTCGGAGTCGTTTTTTTGGGTCGCTGCATGGAATCCACTCCGTTGTCCTGTTTGTAAGGCAGAACACAGGATCCGCGTCGCGAAAAACATATTCTTGATCGTACTGATGGTGAGTTGACGCTGATCTTATATTCAGTAGTTCTTCTCGACTGTATGTAATGAAACCTAAGATGACCTGGGGTACTAATGTAAGAAATAACACGTAAAAAAACAAAAAACTGCATAGTTTCCTAGGAACGCGAAGCGAGGGGGCCATCTCTGTCAGCGCCGGAAGTTAAAGAGCAGTACTGGTAGTCTAGACAGTATAGAGGAGGAGCAGTACTGGTAGTCTAGACAGTATAGAGGAGGAGCAGTATAGAGGAGCAGTATAGTACTGGTAGTCTAGACAGTAAGAGGAGGAGCAGTATAGTACTGGTAGTCTAGACAGTATAGAGGAGGAGCAGTACTGGTAGTCTAGACAGTATAGAGGAGGAGCACTACTGGTAGTCTAGACAGTAAGAGGAGGAGCAGTACAGTACTGGTAGTCTAGACAGTATAGAGGAGGAGCAGTATAGTACAGGTAGTCTAGACAGTATAGAGGAGGAGCACTACTGGTAGTCTAGACAGTATGTATAGTACTGGTAGGCTAGACAGTATAGAGGAGGAGCAGTACTGGTAGTCTAGACAGTATAGAGGAGGAGCAGTACTGGTAGTCTAGACAGTATAGAGGAGGAGCAGTACTGGTAGTCTAGACAGTATAGAGGAGGAGTAGTACTGGTAGTCTAGACAGTATAGAGGAGGAGCAGTACTGGTAGTCTAGACAGTATAGAGGAGGAGCAGTACAGGTAGTCTAGACAGTATAGAGGAGGAGCAGTACTGGTAGTCTAGACAGTATAGAGGAGGAGCAGTATAGTACTGGTAGTCTAGACAGTATAGAGGAGGAGCAGTATAGTACTGGTAGTCTAGACAGTATAGAGGAGGAGCAGTACTGGTAGTCTAGACAGTATAGAGGAGGAGCAGTACTGGTAGTCTAGACAGTATAGAGGAGGAGCAGTACAGTACTGGTAGTCTAGACAGTATAGAGGAGGAGCAATACAGTACTGGTAGTCTAGACAGTATAGAGGAGGAGCAATACAGTACTGGTAGTCTAGACAGTATAGAGGAGGAGTATAGTACTGGTAGTCTAGACAGTATAGAGGAGCAGGACACTACTGGTAGTCTAGACAGTTTAGAGGAGGTGCAGTACTAATAGTCTAGACCCCTAACACCTCAACTCTGGACCTTGAAGACAGTTCCACTGTATATTTTCATTGTTCCGCTCTAATCAGGGACTAATTTAGACCTGTAACACCAGGTAGAACAGGTAGAACAGAAGACCAGCAGTCTCCAGTTTTGTACTGATGGTCCAGACAGGTTCCCTAGATCAATGATGGGTAATTTCTCCTTGTTAGTTCCTAAGGTTCCCTAGATCAATGATGGGTAATTTCTCCTTGTTAGTTCCTAAGGTTCCCTAGATCAATGATGTGTAATTTCTCCTTGTTAGTTCCTAAGGTTCCCTAGATCAATGATGGGTAATTTGTCCTGTTAGTTCCTAAGGTTCCCTAGATCAATGATGGGTAATTTCTCCTTGTTAGTTCCTAAGGTTCCCTAGATCAATGATGGGTAATTTGTCCTGTTAGTTCCTAAGGTTCCCTAGATCAATGATGGGTAATTTCTCCTTGTTAATTCCTAAGGTTCCCTAGATCAACGATGTGTAATTTGTCCTGTTAGTTCATACGGCCCCATAGATCAATTATGTGTAATTTATCCCTGTTAGTTCCTGAACTCCCCTAGATAAGTGATGTGTATTTCTCCTATTTAGTTCCTAAACTCCCCTAGATAAGTGATGTGTAATTTGTCCTTGTTAGTTCCTAAACTCCCCTAGATCAGTGATGAGTAATTTGTCCCTGTTAGTTTCTAAACTCCCCTAGATAAGTGATGTGCAATTTGTCCCCATTAGTTTGTAATGCCCCCTAGAAATAGTAGTGTAATTTGTCCCTGTTAGTTCCTAAACTCCCCTAGATCAGTGATGTGTAATTTGTCCCTGTTAGTTCCTAAGCACCCCTAGATCCTGATCAACTAAAGTACTGTGGCTTAGAAAGATAGTCTTTATGGGACTAAGCACTCCATCATAAAACACACACACTCAGAACCCTCCCAGGATAATTCCCCTTTTAGCTCAGAAATTCTGCCAAGATTCCCAAAAAAGGAGGGTTCATTAGTTCAATGTGAGTATCCAAATTCAGTACCTTGCCTTGGGTAAGTCTATAAGAGTTTTTCACCCCTGGATTGTGCAACATTTGGCCATTATACTTTTAGAAATTCTTCAAGCTCCGTCAAGGAGCTCGACAGCCATTTTCATTTTCTTGCCATAGATTTTCAAGCAGAATTAAGTAACTTGCCACTCAGGAACAATCAGTGTCTTCTTTGTCATCAACTCCAGTGTAACTCCACTGAACAAAAATATAAACACATTTAACCATTTCAAAGCATTTACTGAGTTACAAACAAGGAAATCAGTCAATTTAAATAAGTAAATTAGGCCCTAATCTAGGGATTTCACAAGACTGGGAAAACAGAAATGCATCTGTTGGCCACAGATACACCCCCCAAAACGTAGGGTCATGGATCAGAAAACCAGTCAGTATCTGGTGTGACCATTTGCCTTATGCAGCGCAAAACATCTCCTTCACATAGAGTTGATCAGGCTGTTGATTGTGGCCTGTGGAATGTTGTCCCACTCCTCTTAAATGGCTTTGCGAAGTTGTTGGATATTGGTGGGAACTGGAACACGCTGTCGTACACGTCAATCCAGAGCATCCCGAACATGCTCAACGGGTGACATGTCTGGTGAGTATGCAGGCCATGGAAGAACTGGAACACGCTGTCGTACACGTCGATCCAGAGCATCCCGAACATGCTCAACGGGTGACATGTCTGGTGAGTATGCAGGCCATGGAAGAACTGGGACACGCTGTCGTGCACGTCGATCCAGAGCATCCCAAACATGCTCAACAGGTGACATGTCTGGTGAGTATGCAGGCCATGGAAGAACTGGGACACGCTCTCTCAAAACTGGAGACATCTGTGGCATTGTTTTGTGTGACAAAACTGCACATTTTAGGGTGGCCTTTTATTGTCCCCAGCACAAAGGGGCAAGATCTAAAAATATACACTGCCGTTCAAAAGTTTGGGATCACTTAGAAATGTCCTTGTTTTCCATGAAAACGTACATGAATTGAGTTGCAAAATGAATAGGAAATATAGTCAAGATGTTGACAAGGTTAGAAATAATGATTTTTAATTGAAAAAATGTTTGTCTTTCAAACTTTGCTTTCATCAAAGATTCCTCCATTTGCAGCAATTATAGCCTTACAGACCTTTGGCATTCTACCTGTCAATTTGTTGAGGTAATCTGAAGAGATTTCACCCCATGCTTCCTGAAGCACCTCCCTCAAGTTGGATTGGCTTGATGGGCACTTCCTACGTACCATACTGTCAGGTTGTCCCACAACAGCTCAATCGGGTTGAGATCCGGTGATTGTGCTGGCCACTCCATTATAGACAGAATACCAGTTGACTGCTTCTTCCCTAAATAGTTATTGCATAGTTTGGAGATATGCATTTTCCTGTTGTAGGAGGAAATTGGCTCCAATTAAGCGCTGTCCACAGGGTATGGTATGGCATTGCAAAATGGAATGATAGCCTTCCTTATACCCTGTACAAATCTCCCAGTTTACCACCACCAAAGCACCCCCAGACCATCACCATCTCAAGAATGCTCTTCTTTGTGATCAGAATGCCTCAAACTTAGATTTGTCTCTCCATAACAGTTTTTTCAAATCCTGCTTTGTCCAGTGTCTGTGTTCGTTTTCCCATCTTAATCTTCTTTTTTTTATTGGACAGTGAGATGAGTTCTTCTTCTTTGCAACTTTGCCAAGAAGGCAAGCATCCTTCGCCCCTTCACTGTTGATGTTGAGATTGGTGTTTTGAAGGGTACTATTTAATGAAGCTGCCAGTTGAGGACTTGTGAGGCATCTGTTTCTAAAACTAGGCACTCCAATGTACCTGTCCTCTTGCTCAGTTGTGCACCGGGGCCTCCCACTCCTCTTTCTATTCTGGTTGGAGCCAGTTTGCGCTGTTCTGTGAAGGGAGTAGTACACAGCGTTGTACGAGATCTTCTCTTCAGTTTCTTGCCAATTTCTCGCATGGAATAGCCTTCCTTTCTCAGAACAAGAATAGACTGACGAGTTTCAGAAGAAAGTACTCACGCCCTGACCTTAGACATCCTGTTTATGTCTCTATTTTGGTTTGGTCAGGGTGTGAGTTGGAGTGGGTATTCTACACTCTATTATTTGTATTTCTATGTTTTGGCCAGGTAGGATTCTCAATCAGGGACAGCTGTCTATGGTTGTCTCTGATTGAGAACCATACTTAGGCAGCCCTTTTTGCCACCTATCTTGGTGGGAGGTTGACTATTGTTTAGGACACAGAGCCTTTAGTTTCACGGTTGGTTTTGTAGTGTTTATTGTTTTGTTCGGCGTCATTTTCCAAATAAAAATAAAATGTAGACTCACCACGCTGCACCTGGGTCCTCTTCTTTTAACGGCCGTGACAAAAGTACTTTGTTTCTGACCATTTTGAGCCTGTAAACGAACCCACAAATGCTGATGCTCCAGATACTCAACTAATCTAAAGAAGGCCAGTTTTATTGCTTCTTTAATCAGGACAACAATTTTCAGCTGTGCTAACGTAATTGCAAAAGTGTTTTCTGATGATCAATTAGTGACAACCTTCCGCTGAAAAGGCAGCGAGCGAAATTAAAAAATATTTTCTTGAAATATGTAACTTTCACACATTAACAAGCCCAATACAGCAAACGAAAGATAAACATCTTGTTAATCTACCCATCGTGTCCAATTTAAAAAATGCTTTACAGCTAAAGCACAACATATGATTATGTTTGGTCATAGCCAAGTCGAAAAAACATTTTTCCAGCCAAAGCCCTGACCTCAATCCTAAGAAAATTTGTGGGCAGATCTAAAACAGTGTGAGCGAGCAAGGTGGCCTACAAAACTGAGTTACACCAGCTCTGTCAGGAGGAATGGGCCAAAATTCACCCATCTTCTTGTGGGAAGCTTGTGGAAGGCTACCCGAAACATTTGACCCAAGTTAAACTATTTAAAGGAAATGCTACCAAATACTAATTGAGTGTATGTAAACTACTGACCCACTGGGAATGTGATGAAAGAAATAAAAGCTAAAATAAATGATTATCTCTACTATTAGTGTGACATTTCACATTCTCTAAAAAAAAGTGGTGATCCTAACTGACCTAAGACAGCGATTTTTTTACTGTGATTAAATGTCAGGAATTGTGAAAAACTGAGTTTAAATGTATTTTGTTAAGGTCTATATAAACATCCGACTTCAACAGTATATAGTATCGCATCACTTCTCAGCTGTCATCGAAATGGATTCCCCATCAATTCAGTCTGAAAATCACTCTGATAATCTTTGGTCACCGATTATTCTTGACAGACGCAAGCCACAGGCAGCATCGGGGTGAATCACTGGTAGGTAGAACGGTGAAAGATAACTCATTTTCACAATGGTATGTAATTTGCACAGCCAGGCTCAGAACACCACACAGGCACGATGACAAACTGTGAAAAACAAACGCTTTCAAACAAGTCTTGCCTCGACAATTTCTGAGATTGCTGTGTGTTGGTCGTTCGAGGTAAACAACACCTTTATTCAAGTTTTGTGAGCACGTATTAATACATAATCCACATCATAATTATTAACTTGACCATGCTTAAAATAGATATTCCATTTTTGATTTATTATTGTTACCGATCTACCAATCACTGCCCTTCTTCATGAGGCTTTTGAAAAGCTCCCTGGTCTTTGTAGTTGAATCTGTGCTTGACTGTGGGACCTTACAGATGTTGTATGTATTGGGGACAGAGGAAGGAGTTAGTCATTCACTACTAGACTGAGGGACCTTACAGATGTTGTATGTATGGAGGACAGAGGAAGGGGTTAGTCATTCACTACTAGACTGAGGGACCTTACAGAGGTTGTATGTATTGGGGACAGAGGAAGGGTTAGTCATTCACTACTAGACTGAGGGACCTTACAGATGTTGTATGTATTGGGGACAGAGGAAGGGGTTAATCATTTCACTGAGGACTAGACTGAGGGACCTTACAGATGCTGTATGTATTGGGGACAGAGGAAGGGGTTAATCATTCACTACTAGACTGAGGGACCTTACAGATGTTGTATGTATTGGGGACAGAGGAAGGGGTGGTCATTCACTACTAGACTGAGGGACCTTACAGATATTGTATGTATGGGGGACAGAGGAAGGGGTTAATCATTCACTACTAGACTGAGGGGACCTTACAGATGTTGTATGTATTGGAGGACAGAGGAAGGGTTAGTCATTCACTACTAGACTGAGGGACCTTACAGATGCTGTATGTATTGGGGACAGAGGAAGGGGAGACTGAGGGGACCTTACAGAGGTTGTATGTATTGGGGACAGAGGAAGGGTTAGTCATTCACTACTAGACTGAGGGACCTTACAGATGCTGTATGTATTGGGGACAGAGGAAGGGGTTAATCATTCACTACTAGACTGAGGGACCTTACAGATGTTGTATGTATTGGGGACAGAGGAAGGGGTTAATCATTCACTACTAGACTGAGGGACCTTACAGATGTTGTATGTATTGGGGACAGAGGAAGGGGTTAGTCATTCACTACTAGACTGAGGGACCTTACAGATATTGTATGTATGGGGGACAGAGGAAGGGGTGGTCATTCACTACTAGACTGAGGGGACCTTACAGATGTTGTATGTATGGGGGACAGAGGAAGGGTTAGTCACTCACTACTAGACTGAGGGACCTTACAGATGTTGTATGTATTGGGGACAGGGGAAGGGGTGGTCATTCACTACTAGACTGAGGGACCTTACAGATGTGGTATGTATGGGGGACAGAGGAAGGTGTAGTCATTACAAATCATGTCAATCCCTATCATTTCACACAGAGTGAATCCATGTAACTTATTATGTGATTTGTTAAGCCACATTTTACTCCTGAACTCATGTGGGCTTTCCTTTAACAAAAGGCTGAATACTTATGCAATGAATATATGTGAAAGAAATCCAATGGGGCTGTATACTTTTGCAAGACACTGTAGATTATATCCTATTGTCAATGTTCAGTCCAATGTTCAATGCTTTCACAGAAAAAAAACTAAAACCCTCGTCTGAGAATGATCCCATTTACAGGCTTTATTCTTCCCAGATTCCCAAACAGGAATGTTTCATTAGTTCACTGGGACAGACAATATGCCAGAGTATAATCATTCGGTGCCGCATCAAATGGCACTCTCATTTAAATGGCTCAGATTGCTATTTGAAATGGATTGCTATTTCAGATGCTTTGTTAAATGGATTGCTATTTCAGATGCTTTGTTAAATGGATTGCTATTTTGTTTTTGTGCTCTGTCTGCTTCACTACTTTTTGAACAGAGTCTTGTGGGCCATATAGTGCACTATATAGGGAATGTCTTTTGGGATGCAGACAGTATGTTTTGAGAGGTCTGTGGAGTTTACTGTGTGAAAATTGCCTGTGTTTTGCTTTGTGTATCAAGTCATTATAAGTTCTGTATCCTTCGTGTACAAAGCTCTGACGACAAAGCTCGGCTAAACAGCAGGACAGTACCAGGTCAAACTGCTGTTCTAGGGGATTTTCACAGTAATGTGTAGAATAATTTGAAGGTCAAAGCAGGCTATACTAACACAGGTATGTGTGAACAACTGGAGAACAACCATAGAAAATATGAACGGATCATTCTACAATAAGAAATACTCAGCATACATTATAGCCGTTTGAAAAGAAAGCATTACAGAAGATAGTGAGAGAAGAGAGAGAGAGAACATTGAGCTCTCGTTACGCAAAACAAAGGCTGTTGGAATCACAGAAGCATCAACTTTTTAAAAAAGTACAAATTCAAAAGAGACGAAAAGTAGAAAAAGCCTTTCAAATTTCTACCATTATTTATCTTCTTCTTCTGCATTTCAAGTTGCACTAGAAGCAGTAAAATAGTCCGTTTTGATGTGTTTTCTCAGCCACAGTTCACATCAAACCCTATTATATATCGTATAGGCCGTGTTGGCAACCTTCGGGGCCTGGTCAAAAGTAGGTCACTATAGAGGGAATAGACAGTCTGAAAGGGAATAGACAGTCTTAAAGGGAATAGACAGTCTGAAAGGGAATAGACAGTCTTAAAGGGAATAGACAGTCTTAAAGGGAATAGACAGTCTTAAAGGGAATAGACAGTCTTAAAGGGAATAGACAGTCTTAAAGGGAATAGACAGTCTTAAAGGGAATAGACAGTCTTAAAGGGAATAGACAGTCTTAAAGGGAATAGACAGTCTTAAAGGGAATAGACAGTCATAAAGGGAAGACAGTCTTAAAGGGAATAGGCAGTCTTAAATGGAATAGACAGTCTTAAAGGGAATAGACAGTCTTAAAGGGAATAGACAGTCTTAAAGGGAATAGACAGTCTTAAAGGGAATAGGCAGTCTTAAAGGGAATAGGCAGTCTTAAAGGGAATAGACAGTCTTAAAGGAAAGTCTTAAAGGGACAGTCTTAAAGGGAATAGACAGTCTTAAAGGGAATAGACAGTCTTAAATTGAATATACAGTCTTAAAGGGAATAGACAGTCTTAAAGGGAATAGACAGTCTTAAAGGGAATAGACAGTCTTAAAGGAAAAGACAGTCTTAAAGGGAATAGGCAGTCTTAAATGGAATAGACAGTCTTAAAGGGAATAGACAGTCTTAAAGGGAATAGACAGCAGTCTTAAAGGTGAATCAGGCGCAGGAGACAGATTTTCTTTAAAGCGTGTTTAATGTAGAGATCTGTCTAGTAAACAAAATTGGCCCAGATGAATGTCCAAACAACGTGGAATAGACAGTCTTAAAGGGAATAGACAAACAATAAGAAGTCTTAAAGGGAATAGACAGTCTTAAAGGGAATAGACAGTCTTAAAGGGAATAGGACAGTCTTAAACAGAAATCAAGGCAGTAAAACCTTGAAAAGGAACACAGGAATAGACAGTCTTAAAGGGAATAGACAGTCTTAAAGGGAATAGACCGTCTTAAAGGGAATAGACAGTCTTAAAGGGAATAGACAGTCTTAAAGGGAATAGACAGTCTTAAAGGGAATAGACAGTCTTAAAGGGAATAGACAGTCTTAAAGGGAATAGACAGTTGTGATAAAGTGCGTCTCGGTGAGAGGTGTAGGAGTCAGGCGCAGGAGAGCAGGGATTTTCTTTGAGAAGCGTGTTTAATGTAGAGATCTGTACACACCAATACAAAATTGGCCCAGATGAATGTCCAAATAACGCGCTCGAAGGAAAACAAACTCGTGTCAGTACACGGAGGAACAACCACAGTTCCGACACTACATACACATACGTCAATGCGAAAACAATAAACCGGCATAGAATACTGAACACTAATACTCACAAGCTAGTAATCCTAGACCGGCTAATTACGGCTAGTAGAGGTAACAGGTGCCCTATATACCCACAGAAATCAAAGCAATTAAAACCAGGTGTGAAAAGGAACACAGACAAAACAACGGCAGAAAAAGAAAAAGGGATCGGTAGTGGCTAGTAGACCGGCTAGTAGACCGGCTAGTAGACCGGCTAGTAGACCGGCTAGTAGACCGGCTAGTAAACCGGCTAGTAGACCGGCTAGTAGACCGGCTAGTAGACCGGCTAGTAGACCGGCTAGTAGACCGGCTAGTAGACCGGCTAGTAGACCGGCTAGTAAACCGGCTAGTAGACCGGCTAGTAGACCGGCTAGTAAACCGGCTAGTAGACCGGCTAGTAGACCGGCTAGTAGACCGGCGACGCCGAGCGCCGAGCGCCGCCCGAACAGGGAGAGGAGTTACCTTCGGTAGAAGTCGTGACAACAGTCTTCTATACTTTGTGTTACATTACGTTACCACGGTGTTTATTCTGCCTTTCATTCATTTTATTTTATTCCTTTCCCTGTCCCTGTACATGTGGAATAAGTCAAGGGGTCTGAATCCCTTCTGAAAGGCTCTGTACATGTGGAATAAGTCAAGTGGTCTGAATCCCTTCTGAAAGGCTCTGTACATGTGAAATAAGTCAAGGGGTCTGAATCCTCTCTGAAAGGCTCTGTACATGTGGAATAAGTCAAGGGGGCTGAATCCGCTCTAAAGGCTCTGTACATGTGGAATAAGTCAAGGGGTCTGAATCCTCTCTGAAAGGCTCTGTACTGAATAAGTCAGTGGTCTGAATCCTCTCTAAAGGCTCTGAATGGAACAAGTCAAGGGGTCTGAATCCTTTCTGAAGGTTCTGTACATTGGAATAAGTCAAGGGGTCTGAATAAGGCTCTGTCATGTGGAATAAGGGGTCTGAATCCCTTCTGAAAGGCTCTGTACATGTGGAATAAGTCAAGGGGTCTGAATCCTTTCTGAAGGCTCTGTACATGTGGAATAAGTCAAGGGGTCTGAATCCTTTCTGAAGGCTCTGTACATGTGGAATAAGTCAAGGGGTCTGAATCCTCTCTGAAGGCTCTGTACATGTGGAATAAGTCAAGGGGTCTGAATCCTCTCTAAAGGCTCTGTACATGTGGAATAAGTCAAGGGGTCTGAATCCCTTCTGAAAGGCTCTGTACATGTGGAATAAGTCAAGGGGTCTGAATCCTTTCTGAAGGCTCTGTAGATGTGGAATAAGTCAAGGGGGCCGAATCCTCTCTGAAGGCTCTGTACATGTGGAATAAGTCAAGGGGTCTGAATCCTTTCTGAAGGCTCTGTAGATGTTTGCGTGTTGGAAAAGCGTGCATCGGTGAGCATAGCATTGCTTGTATGTTCAGAATACACACAGACACAGGTAATATTCACTACATGGACAATATGTAGGGGTGACTGCTGTCGTCCTTCTGCTTCCACGCTGACGTTGTTTACACACACACACGCACGCACGCACACACACACACACACACAGTTAATCCTAAATTGTGTAAATGACTGTGGTGGTAAATCATCCACATCTGCTCCATGGTTCCCTATGGGGGTTGAGTTGCCCTGTGTGTGTAATATGTCTGTAGTGTCTGTAGTGTGTGCGGAGGTGTGTGTGTGTGTGTGATGTGTCTGTAGCTGTGTGTGGTGTGTGATGTGTCTGTAGCTGTGTGTGGTGTGGTGTGTGTGGAGGTGTGTGTGCGTGTGATGTGTCTGTAGCTGTGTATGGTGTGGTGTGTGTGGAGGTGTGTGTGTGTGATGTGTCTGTGTGTCTGATGTGTCTGTAGCTGTGTGTGTGTGTGATGTGTCTGTAGCTGTGTGTGTGTGTGTGTGTGTGTGGTGTGTGTGTGTGTGTGTGTGTGTCTGTAGCGTGTGTCCTGTGTGTGTGTGTGATGTGTCTGTAGCTGTGTGTGGTGTGGTGTGTTTGGAGTGTGTGTGTGTGTGTGTGTGGAGGTGTCTGAGGTGTGGAGGTGTGATGTGTGGATGTGTCTGGAGCTGTGGTGGGTGTGATGTGTCTGTAGCTGTGATGGTGGAGGTGTGTTTGGAGGTGTGTGTGTGGAGGTGTGGAGGTGTGTTTGAAGGTGTGTGTGGAGGTGTGGAGGTGTGGGGGTGTGGAGGTGTGGAGGTGTGGAGGTGTGTGTGTGGAGGTGTGGAGGTGTGGAGGTTTGGAGGTGTGTGTGTGTGGAGGTGTGTGTGTGGAGGTGTGTGTGTGGAGGTGTGTGTTTGGAGGTTTGGAGGTGTGTGTGTGGAGGTTTGGAGGTGTGTGTGTGGAGGTGTGGAGGTGTGGAGGTGTGGAGGTGTGATGTGTGGAGGTGTGTGTTTGGAGGTGTGGTGTGTGTTTGAAGGTGGTGTGTGTGTTTGGAGGTGTGTGTTTGGTAGGTGTGTGTTTGGTAGGTGTGTGTTTGGTAGGTGTGTGTGTGTGTATCGAGGCCAGTACAAACCGTCTTGCTGGTTGGCAGAGCTCCATCTTCAAAGACAGAACATTGGTTGAGCTCAGTCAGGGACCCCAGGATAGTATTTTCCAGACCAGGCTAGTAGAAGATATGATCCATTAGCCCAGCTACCACTTGGGATGATGCAATGTACAGTATTCAGCATGTATTCTTACTGGTATGCTCAAGAAATGTACAATATTCAGCATGTATTCTTACTGGTATGATAATGAAATGTACAGCATTGGACATGTACTGTATTCCTACTGGTATGATAATGAAATGTACATTATTCAGCATGTATTCTTACTGGTATGATAATGAAATGTACAGCATTGAACATGTACTGTATTCTTACTGGTATGATAATGAAATGTACAGTCGTGGCCAAAAGTTTAGAGAATGACACAAATATACATTTTGTCTGCTGAGTCTGCTGCCTCAGTTTGTATGATGGCAATTTGCATATACTCCAGAATGTTATGAAGAGTGATCAGATGAATTGCAATTCATTACAATGTCCCTCTTTGCCATGCAAATGAACTGAATCCCCCAAAAAACATTTCCACTGCATTTCAGCCCTGCCACAAAAGGACCAGCTGACATCATGTCAGTGATTCTCTCGTTAACACAGGTGTGATTGTTGACGAGGACAAGGCTGGAGATCACTCTGTCATGCTGATTGAGTTTGAATAACAGACTGGAAGCATCAGAAGGTGGGTGGTGCTTGGAATTATTGGTTACCTGGTTACCTGCAAGGAAACATGTGCCGTCATCATTGCTTTGCACAAAAAGGTCTTCACAGGCAAGGATATTGCTGCCAGTAGATTGCACCTAAAGCAACCATTTATCGGATCATCAAGAACTTCAAGGAGAGCAGTTCAATTGTTGTGAAGAAGGCTTCAGAGTGTCCAAGAAAGTCCAGCAAGCACCAGGACCGTCTCCTGAAGTTGTTTCAGCTGCGGGATCGGGGCACCACCAGTACAGAGCTTGCTCAGGAATGGCAGCAGGCAGGTGTGAGTGCATCTGCATGCACAGTGAGGCCAAGACTTTTGGAGGAGGGCCTGGTGTCAAGAAGGGCAGCAAAGAAGCCACTTCTCTCCAGGAAAAACATCAGGGACAGACTGATATTCTGCAAAAGGTACAGGGATTGGACTGCTGAGTACCGGGGTAAAGTCATTTTCTCTGATTTATCCTTTCCAGAGAAGACAAGGTGAGCGCTGCTATCAGTCCTGTGTCATGCCAACAGTAAAGCATCCTGAGACCATTCATGTGTGGGGTTGCTTCTCAACCAAGGGAGTGGGCTCACTCAAAATTTTGCCCAAGAACACAGCCATGAATAAAGAATGTTATCAACACATCCTCCGAGAGAAACTTCTCCCAACCATCTAGGAACAGTTTGGTGATGAACAATACCTTTTCCAGCATGATGGAGCATCTTGCCATAAGGCAAAAGTTATAACTAAGTGGCTCGGGGAACAAAATATTGATATTTTGGGTCCATGGCCAGGAAACTCCCCAGACCTTAATCCCATTGAGAACTTGTGGTCAATCCTCAAGAGGTGGGTGGACAAACAAAAACCCACCAATTCTGACAAACTCCAATCATTGATTATGCAAGAATGGGCTGCCATCAGTCAGGATGTGCCCCAGAAGTTAATTGACAGCATGCCAGGGCGGATTGCAGAGGTCTTGAAAAAGAAGGGTCAACACTGCAAATATTGACTCTTTGCATCAACTTCATGTAATTGTCAATAAAAGCCTTTCAACACTTATGAAATGCTTGTAATTATACTTCAGTATTCCATAGTAACATCTGACAAAAATATCTAAAGACAATGTAGGAGCAAACTTTGTGGAAATAAATATTTGTGTCATTCTCAAAACTATTGGCCACGACCGTACAGTATTCAGAATGTACAATATTGAGCATGTAGCATTAGTGGTATGATGGTGTGGAAATTGGGATGTTGCCATAGTAGCCTAATGACGCAGATGCAGGGTGACATAACCAGTAGTTACCCTAGACAACACCAGTGACTAGAGTTGGTGTATTTTAACACCAGTGACTGGAGTTAGCACATTTTTTCAATCACCATAAGTGATGTCACAGAATTAAATGTCAGCGCTGTACCACTACGATGTTCCGAGTCGTTTCGTACCCGGTCCCTTTAGAGACAGGATATTGTAAACGATGTGTTAAAAAGTAACTGAATCACAGCTGACCTGGTTTATTTCCTCTCCTCTCCTCTCCTCTCCTCTCCTCTCCTCTCCTCTCCTCTCCTCTCCTCTCCTCTCCCTCTCCTCTCCTCTCCTCTCCTCTCCTCTCCTCTCCTCTCCTCTCCTCTCCTCTCCTCTCCTCTCCTCTCCTCTCTCATTCAGTCTGTCGGGGACAAAATACTTCTGTAGCCTAAAGCTCTTGGGGGAAGAATGTGTCTCACAGTCACCTTGATTGGTAGTGCTAGTGTAACAGTTCGCACATTTTTCACAGGTGTAGTACCTCTTCCTCGCTCACAAGCCTTACCAGTTCTTGACCTTGTGAACTCTGTCTCTTGCAAACACACTTGAACACTCGATTGACAACGTCTTAGCCAGCTGCGCCATGTCATCGGCCAAGCGATTTGCTTGAATATAACACGTGACTGACGGACAATAGCTGTCAGGTGCCATTTCCATCTTTGTGGCAAATGAAGTTCTTCTGTTTTCACACCCCAGCAATATCCATCTATAACACCTCTAGAGCGAAATTCCTATTTTCCTGTCTCCCGATTCAATACCTAGCAACTGCAATAAGGAAACATCTATGTCAGAGGGTAGAAACAGCTTAGGAAGGGATTGCTCATTTAAAGCACACAGGGCGAGAGACTGGGAGAGAGACTGGGAGAGAGAGAGATAGGGAGAGGGGAGAGAGAGGGAGGGGAGAGAGAGGGAGAGGGGAGAGAGAGGGAGGGAGGGAGAGAGAGAGAGAGAGAGAGAGAGAGAGAGAGAGAGAGAGAGAGAGAGAGAGAGAGAGAGAGAGAGAGAGAGAGAGAGAGAGAGAGAGAGAGAGAGAGAGGGAGAGGGAGGAGAGAGAGAGAGAACTGTACTGCAGAAACATCACATCACCTGATGAGTCAGTTGGTTGGCTCTTCTCTCATGTTACAGCCCAGAAAAAGGGAGAGAAGGGTTGGAGAGGTGAAGAAAATGGTATAGATAAAACGAAGCTCTTCAAACACAAGACATGTTGAAAGAGAAGGAGAGATTGCTGTCAGTTTTGTTATTGTACTGTGTAGTATATTTACCTGGAAACTGAGAACTGTGCGCTTGTTCAGTGAGATGGATTAAAACATACACATATAAAGTATTCAGCCTCTGTCTGTGCTGATGTTCTACACCGCCAATACCAGGTGCCTGCTCTATATTCTACCACCAACCTCCAATAATGAGGAAAGGAGCTGATGCTAGAATTACAACTGCTGCGGTGGAGAGAGAGAGATAGAGACGGAGGGAGTGTTAAGAGAGAGAGATGGAGGGAGTGTTAAGAGAGAGAGAGAGATGGAGGGATAGAGAGAAAGGGATTGAGAGGCAGAGGGAGAGAGAGAGATGGAGGGAAGGAGAAAGAGAGAGATGGAGGGAGGGAGGGTTAATAGAGAGAGAGAGAGATGGAGGGGTAGAGAAAGAGAGAGATGGAGGGAGGGAGGGTTAAGAGAGAGATGGAGGGATAGAGAGAAAGGGATTGAGAAGCAGAGGGAGAGAGAGAGAGATGGAGGTAGGGATAAGAGAGAGAGATGGAGGGATAGAGAGAACGGGACTGAGAGGTAGAGGAGCGAGGAGAGAGAGATGGAGATAGAGGGAGGGATAAGAGAGAGAGATGGAGATAGAGGGAGGGATAAGAGAGAGATCGATGAAGAAAGGAAAGGAGAGGAAGAGAGAGAAGTAAAAAAGGGAAGGAGGGTAGTGAGCGAGGGACCTGGTGAGAGAGGGATAAGGTTACTGTAGGGGTTTAGGGGTTGAATGGGGTTTAGAGGTTTAGAGGTTTAGAGGTTTAGGGGTTTAGAGGTTTAGGGGTATAAGGGTTGAAGGGGTTATAGGGGTTGTTAGGGGTTTAGGGTTGTAGATGGTTTAGAGTTGTAAGGGTTTAGGAGTTGTATGGGGTTTAGGGTTGTATGGGGTTTAGGGTTTAGGGGTTAGGGGTTGTAGGGGGTTGTGGGTTGAAGGGGTTGTGGGTTGTTAGGGGTTTAGGGTTGTAGATGGTTTAGAGTTGTAAGGGTTTAGGGGTTGTATGGGTTTAGGGGGGTTTGGGTTTAGGGTTTGGGGGTTGTTAGGGGTTTAGGGTTGTAAGGGGTTATAGGGGCTGTATGGGTTGTAGGGAGTTTAGGGTTGTTGATGGTTTAGGGTTGTAAAGGTTTAGGGGTTGTATGGGGTTACAAGGGTTGTACAAGGGTTTAGGGGCTAAACTGGGTTGTAGGGGGTTTAGGGTTGTAAGGGTAAAGGGGCTGTATGGGTTGTAGGGGTTTAGGGTTAAAGGGTTTAGGGGTTGTATGGGGTTTACAACCCCCTACAACCCACAACCCCCTACAACCCCTAATAGGGGCTGCATGGGTTGTAGGGGTTGTGGGTTGTAGGGGTTGTGGGTTGTAGGGGGTTTAGGGTTGTAGGGGTTGTGGGTTGTTGATGGTTTAGGGTTGTAAGGGTTTAGGGGTTGTATGGGGTTTAGTGTTGTAGGGGTTTATGGTTGTAGGGAGTTTATGGTTGTAGGGTGTTTATGGTTTTAGGGGTTGTTGGGGGTAGTAGGGATTGTAGGGGTTGTGGGGGTTTTAGAGGGTTGTGGGTTGTGGGTTGTAGGGGTTCAGGGATGTATGTTTTGTAGGGGTTTGTAGGGGTTGTATGGGGTTTAGGGTTGTAAGGGGTTATAGGGGTTGTATGGGTTGTAGGGGTTTAGGGTTGTAGGGGTTTAGGGTTGTAAGGGTTTAGGTTTTTTTTTGGGTTGTAGGGGTTTAGGGTTGTAGGGGTTGCGGGTTGTAGGGGATTTATGGAAGTAGGATTTGTAGGGAGTTGTAGAGGGTTTGGGGTTGTAGGGGTTGTGGGTTGTAGAGGTTTGTGGGTTGTAAGGTTTTAGGGTTGTAGGGGTTGTAGGGAGTTGTAGAGGGTTTAGGGTTGTAGGGGTTGTAAGGGGTTTAGCGTCATAGGGGTTGTATGGGGTTTAGGGTTGTAGGGGTTGTAGGGGTTGTATGGGGTTTAGTGTTGTAGGGGTTTATGGTTGTAGGGAGTTTATGGTTATAGTGTGTTTATGGTTTTAGGGGTTGTTGGGGGTTGTAGGGATTGTAGGGGTTGTGGGGGTTTTAGAGGGTTGTGGGTTGTGGGTTGTAGGGGTTCAGGGATGTATGTTTTGTAGGGGTTTGTAGGGGTTGTAGGGGGTTGTAAAGGAGTCATGTTTTTTTTTAATCAAAACATCACCGTGAGGTGAATACTTACATATTTACATATTTAATTATTATTATTTTTTACTTTAATTCAGCGTAAATGTAGAAACCATTAATTATTTAGTAATTAATTTTTTATTTTGGATCTGCCCCCCTCCATTACACTGAAGAGCAGATGGAAAGAGAAAGGCAAATCTGAATTTCCTATTGTTTATTCAGGGCTATGGAGCAGCTAAATGATGCATTCAAGTCTAATTATCCATGTCTGGTTCTCAAATTACATCCAATTCCGTGTAGAGTGCACTACGCTTGACAATACAATCCATGTCATAGGCTACTGACTAGCTGCTACAGTAGCCTAGCATACTGCTGCTAACTTAATGCTACTAACTCTACCGCTGCTAACCTACTGCTGCAACCTACTGCTGCTATCTACTGTTACCTACTGCTGCAACTTACTGCTGCAACTTACTGCTGCTACCTACTGCTGCTACCAACTGCTGCAACTTACTGCTGCTACCAACTGCTGCTACCTACTGCTGCAACCTACTGCTGCAACTTACTGCTGCAACCTACTGCTGCAACTTACTGCTGCTACCAACTGCTGCAACCTACTGCTGCTACCTACTGCTGCAACTTACTGCTGCTACCTACTGCTGCAACCTACTGCTGCTACCTACTGCTGTTACCTACTGCTGTTACCTACTGCTGCAACCTACTGCTGCTACCTACTGCTGCAACCTACTGCTGTTACCTACTGCTGATACCTACTGTTACCTACTGCTAATACCTACTGTTACCTACTGCTGATACCTACTGTTACCTACTGCTGCAACCTACTGCTGTTACCTACTGCTGATACCTACTGTTACCTACTGCTGATACCTACTGTTACCTACTGCTGATACCTACTGTTACCTACTGCTGCTACCTACTGCTGCTACCTACTGCTGCTACCTACTGCTGCAACCTACTGCTGCTACCTACTGCTGCAACCTACTGCTGCTACCTACTGCTGCAACCTACTGCTGTTACCTACTGCTGATACCTACTGTTACCTACTGCTAATACCTACTGTTACCTACTGCTGATACCTACTGTTACCTACTGCTGCAACCTACTGCTGTTACCTACTGCTGATACCTACTGTTACCTACTGCTGATACCTACTGTTACCTACTGCTGATACCTACTGTTACCTACTGCTGCTACCTACTGCTGCCACCTACTGCTGCTACCTACTGTTACCTACTGCTAATACCTACTGTTACCTACTGCTGATACCTACTGTTACCTACTGCTGCAACCTACTGCTGTTACCTACTGCTGATACCTACTGTTACCTACTGCTGTTACCTACTGTTACCTACTGCTGCTACCTACTGCTGCCACCTACTGCTGCTACCTACTACTGTTACCTACTGCTGATACCTACTGTTACCTACTGCTGCTACCTACTACTGTTACCTACTGCTGATACCTACTGTTACCTACTGCTGCTACTTACTGCTGTTACCTACTGCCGCTACCTACTGCTGTTACCTACTGCTGTTACCTACTGCTGCTACCTACTGTTACCTACTGCCGCTACCCACTGCTGTTACCTACTCCTGTTACCTACTGCTGTTACCTACTGCTGCTACCTATTGCTGATACCTACTGCTGTTACCTACTGCTGCTACCTATTGCTGTTACCTACTGCTGCTACCTACTGCTGCTACATACTGTTACCTACTACTGCTACCTACTGCTGATACCTACTGTTACCTACTGCTGCTACCTACTGCTGTTACCTACTGCTGCTACCTACTGTTACCTACTGCTGTTACCTACTGCTGCTACCTACTGCTGTTACCTACTGCTGCTACCTACTGCTGCTACCTACTGCTGTTACCTACTGCTGCTACCTACTGCTGCTACCTATTGCTGTTACCTACTGCTGTTACCTACTGT
The DNA here is from genome assembly GCF_018296145.1 of Oncorhynchus tshawytscha. Classification (NCBI taxonomy): domain Eukaryota; kingdom Metazoa; phylum Chordata; class Actinopteri; order Salmoniformes; family Salmonidae; genus Oncorhynchus; species Oncorhynchus tshawytscha. Next base: position 86,217,933 of record NC_056436.1, on the reverse strand, counting down.
TACCTACTGCTGCTACCTACTGCTGTTACCTACTGCTGTTACCTACTGCTGCTACCTATTGCTGCTACCTATTACTGTTACCTACTGCGGGTACCTACTGCTGTTACCTAATGTTACCTACTGCTGCTACCTACTGCTGTTACCTACTGCTGCTACCTACTGCTGCTACCTACTGTTACCTACTACTCCTACCTACTGCTACCTACTGCTGTTACCTACTGCTTTTATCTACTGCTGCTACCTACTACTGCTGCTATCTACTGCTATCTACTGATATCTACTGCTGTCTACTGCTATCTACTGCTAACTACTTTTGTCTATTGCTATCTACTGCTAACTACTGCTATCTCCTGCTATCTACTGCTGTCTACTGCTATCTACTGCTAACTACTGCTGTCTACTGCTGTTATCTACTGCTGCTATCTACTGCTGTCTATCTAACTACTGCTGTCTTCTGCTATCTACTGCTGTCTATTGCTATCTCCTGCTATCTACTGCTGCTATCTTCTGCTATCTACTGCTGTCTACTGCTATCTCCTGCTGCTATCTACTGCTATCTACTGCTAACTACTGCTGTCTACTGCTATCTACTGCTGTCTACTGCTGTCTCCTGCTATCTACTCTGTCTGCTGCTATCTACTGCTATCTACTGCTGTCTACTGCTATCTACTGCTGCTACCTGCTGCTATCTACTGCTGTCTACTGCTGTCTACTGCTATCTACTGCTGTCTACTGCTGTCTACTGCTATCTACTGCTAACTACTGCTATCTACTGCTATCTACTGCTGTCTACTGCTATCTACTGCTGTCTACTGCTGTCTACTGCTATCTACTGCTGTCTACTGCAGTCTACCGCTATCTACTGCTAACTACTGCTATCTACTGCTAACTACTGCTGTCTACTGCTGTTATCTACTGCTGCTATCTACTGCTGTCTACTGCTGTTATCTACTGCTGCTATCTACTGCTAACTACTGCTATCTACTGCTGCTATCTACTGCTGTCTACTGCTATCTACTGCTAACTACTGCTGTCTACTGCTGTTATCTACTGCTGCTATCTACTGCTATCTACTGCTGTCTACTGCTATCTACTGCTACCTGCTGCTATCTACTGCTGTCTACTGCTATCTACTGCTGTCTACTGCTGTTATCTACTGCTGCTATCTACTGCTAACTACTGCTATCTACTGCTAACTACTGCTGTCTACTGCTGTTATCTACTGCTGCTTTCTTCTGCTATCTGCTGCTATCTACTGCTGTTATCTACTGCTGCTATCTACTGCTAACTACTGCTGTCTACTGCTGTTATCTACTGCTGCTATCTACTGCTATCTACTGCTGTCTACTGCTATCTACTGCTAACTACTTTTGTCTACTGCTATCTACTGCTAACTACTGCTGTCTACTGCTATCTACTGCTAACTATTGCTATCTACTGCTATCTAGTGCTGCTGTCTACTGCTGTTATCTACTGCTCCTATCTACTACTATCTACTGCTGTCTACTGCTGTTATCTACTACTCAAATCAAATCAAATCAAATTGATTTATATAGCCCTTCGTACATCAGCTGATATCTCAAAGTGCTGTACAGAAACCCAGCCTAAAACCCCAAACAGCAAGCAATGCAGGTGTAGAAGCACGGTGGCTAGGAAAAACTCCCTAGAAAGGCCAAAACCTAGGAAGAAACCTAGAGAGCAACCAGGCTATGTGGGGTGGCCAGTCCTCTTCTGGCTGTGCCGGGTGGAGATTATAACAGAACATGGCCAAGATGTTCAAATGTTCATAAATGACCAGCATGGTCGTATAATAATAAGGCAGAACAGTTGAAACTGGAGCAGCAGCACGGTCAGATGGACTGGGGACAGCAAGGAGTCATCATGTCAGGTAGTCCTGGGGCATGGTCCTAGGGCTCAGGTCCTCCGAGAGAGAGAAAAAAAGAGAGAATTAGAGAGAGCATATGTGGGGTGGCCAGTCCTCTTCTGGCTGTGCCGGGTGGAGATTATAACAGAACATGGCCAAGATGTTCAAATGTTCATAAATGATCAGCATGTTCGAATAATAAGAAGGCAGAACAGTTGAAACTGGAGCAGCAGCACGGCCAGGTGGACTGGGGACAGCAAGGAGTCATCATGTCAGGTAGTCCTGGGGCATGGTCCTAGGGCTCAGGTCCTCCGAGAGAGAAAAAAAAGAGAGAATTAGAGAGAGCATATGTGGGGTGGCCAGTCCTCTTCTGGCTGTGCCGGGTGGAGATTATAACAGAACATGGCCAAGATGTTCAAATGTTCATAAATGATCAGCATGTTCGAATAATAAGAAGGCAGAACAGTTGAAACTGGAGCAGCAGCACGGCCAGGTGGACTGGGGACAGCAAGGAGTCATCATGTCAGGTAGTCCTGAGGCATGGTCCTAGGGCTCAGGTCCTCCGAGAGAGAGAAAAAAGAGAGAATTAGAGAGAGCATATGTGGGGTGGCCAGTCCTCTTCTGGCTGTGCCGGGTGGAGATTATAACAGATCATGGCCAAGATGTTCAAATGTTCATAAATGATCAGCATGTTCGAATAATAAGAAGGCAGAACAGTTGAAACTGGAGCAGCAGCACGGCCAGGTGGACTGGGGACAGCAAGGAGTCATCATGTCAGGTAATCCTGGGGCATGGTCCTAGGGCTCAGGTCCTCCGAGAGAGAGAAGGAGAGAATTAGAGAACGCACACTTAGATTCACACAGGACACCGAATAGGACAGGAGAAGTACTCCAGATATAACAAACAGACCCTAGCCCCCGACACATAAACTACTGCAGCATAAATACTGGAGGCTGAGACAGGAGGGGTCAGGAGACACTGTGGACCCATCCGAGGACACCCCCGGACAGGGCCAAACAGGAAGGATATAACCCCACCCACTTTGCCAAAGCACAGCCCCCACACCACTAGAGGGATATCTTCAACCACCAACTTACCATCCTGAGACAGGGCCGAGTATAGCCCACAAATATCTCTGCCATGGCACAACCCAAGGGGGGGGCGCCAACCCAGACAGGATGACGACATCAGTGAATCAACCCACTCAGGTGACGCACCCCTTCCAGGGACGGCATGAGAGAGCCCCAGTAAGCCAGTGACTCAGCCCCTGTAATAGGGTTAGAGGCAGAGAATCCCAGTGGAAAGAGGGGAACCGGCCAGGCAGAGACAGCAAGGGCGGTTCGTTGCTCCAGAGCCTTTCCGTTCACCTTCCCACTCCTGGGCCAGACTACACTCAATCATATGACCCACTGAAGAGATGAGTCTTCAGTAAAGACTTAAAGGTTGAGACCGAGTTTGCGTCTCTGACATGGGTAGGCAGACCGTTCCATAAAAATGGAGCTCTATAGGAGAAAGCCCTGCCTCCAGCTGTTTGCTTAGAAATTCTAGGGACAATTAGGAGGCCTGCGTCTTGTGACCGTAGCGTACGTGTAGGTATGTACGGCAGGACCAAATCAGAGAGATAGGTAGGAGCAAGCCCATGTAATGCTTTGTAGGTTAGCAGTAAAACCTTGAAATCAGCCCTTGCTTTGACAGGAAGCCAGTGTAGAGAGGCTAGCACTGGAGTAATATGATCACATTTTTTGGGGTTCTAGTCAGGATTCTAGCAGCTGTATTTACCACCAACTGAAGTTTATTTAGTGCTTTATCCGGGTAGCCGGAAAGTAGAGCATTGCAGTAGTCTAACCTAGAAGTGACAAAAGCATGGATTAATTTTTCTGCATCATTTTTGGACAGAAAGTTTCTGATTTTTGCAATGTTACGTAGATGGAAAAAAGCTGTCCTTGAAATGGTCTTGATATGTTCTTCAAAAGAGAGATCAGGGTCCAGAGTAATGTCGAGGTCCTTCACAGTTTTATTTGAGACGACTGTACAACCATTAAGATTAATTGTCAGATTCAACAGAAGATCTCTTTGTTTCTTGGGACCTAGAACAAGCATCTCTGTTTTGTCCGAGATTAAAAGTAGAACGTTTGCAGCCATCCACTTTCTTATGTCTGAAACACATGCTTCTAGCAAGGGCAATTTTGGGGCTTCACCATGTTTCATTGAAATGTACAGCTGTGTGTCATCCGCATAGCAGTGAAAGTTAACATTATGTTTTCGAATAACATCCCCAAGAGGTAAAATATATAGTGAAAACAATAGTGGTCCTAAAACGGAACCTTGAGGAACACCGAAATTTACAGTTGATTTGTCAGAGGACAAACCATTCACGGAGACAAACTGATATCTTTCCGACAGATAAGATCTAAACCAGGCCAGACTACTACTATCTACTGCTATCTTCTACTGCTGTCTATTGCTGCTGTCTACTGCTACTATCTACTGCTATCTTCTACTGCTGTCTATTGCTGCTGTCTACTGCTACTATCTACTGCTATCCTCTACTGCTATCTACTGTTATCTTCTACTGCTGTCTATTGCTGCTGTCTACTGCTACTATCTACTGCTATCTTCTACTGCTATCTACTGTTATCTTCTACTGCTGTCTACTGCTGCTGTCTACTGCTACTATCTACTGCTATCTTCTACTGCTATCTACTGTTATCTTCTACTGCTGCTGCTGCTGTCTACTGCTACTATCTACTGCTATCTTCTACTGCTATCTACTGTTATCTTCTACTGATGTCTATTGCTGCTGTCTACTGCTACTATCTACTGCTCTCTTCTACTGCTTTCTACTGTTATCTTCTACTGCTGTCTATTGCTGCTGTCTACTGCTACTATCTTCTATTGCTACTGTCTACTGCTATCTTATATTGCTACTGTCTACTGCTATCTACTGCTGTCTATTGCTGCTGTCTATTGCTACTATCTACTGCTATCTTCTACTGCTATCTACTGTTATCTTCTACTGCTGTCTATTGCTGCTGTCTACTGCTACTATCTACTGCTATCTTCTACTGCTATCTACTGTTATCTTCTACTGCTGTCTATTGCTGCTGTCTACTGCTACTATCTACTGCTATCTTCTACTGCTATCTACTGTTATCCTCTACTGCTGCCTATTGCTGCTGTCTACTGCTACTATCTACTGCTATCTTCTACTGCTATCTACTGTTATCTTCTACTGCTGTCTATTGCTGCTGTCTACTGCTACTATCTACTGCTATCTTCTACTGCTATCTACTGTTATCTTCTACTGCTGTCTATTGCTGCTGTCTACTGCTACTATCTACTGCTATCTTCTACTGCTGTCTATTGCTGCTGTCTACTGCTACTATCTACTGCTATCCTCTACTGCTATCTACTGTTATCTTCTACTGCTGTCTATTGCTGCTGTCTACTGCTACTATCTACTGCTATCTTCTACTGCTATCTACTGTTATCTTCTACTGCTGTCTACTGCTGCTGTCTACTGCTACTATCTACTGCTATCTTCTACTGCTATCTACTGTTATCTTCTACTGATGTCTATTGCTGCTGTCTACTGCTACTATCTACTGCTCTCTTCTACTGCTTTCTACTGTTATCTTCTACTGCTGTCTATTGCTGCTGTCTACTGCTACTATCTTCTATTGCTACTGTCTACTGCTATCTTATATTGCTACTGTCTACTGCTATCTACTGCTGTCTATTGCTGCTGTCTATTGCTACTATCTACTGCTATCTTCTACTGCTATCTACTGTTATCTTCTACTGCTGTCTATTGCTGCTGTCTACTGCTACTATCTACTGCTATCTTCTACTGCTATCTACTGTTATCTTCTACTGCTGTCTATTGCTGCTGTCTACTGCTACTATCTACTGCTATCTTCTACTGCTATCTACTGTTATCCTCTACTGCTGCCTATTGCTGCTGTCTACTGCTATCTTCTACTGCTATCTACTGTTATCTTCTACTGCTGTCTATTGCTGCTGTCTACTGCTACTATCTACTGCTATCTTCTACTGCTATCTACTGTTATCCTCTACTGCTGTCTATTGCTGCTGTCTACTGCTACTATCTACTGCTATCTTCTACTGCTATCTACTGTTATCTTCTACTGCTGTCTATTGCTGCTGTCTACTGCTACTATCTACTGCTATCTTCTATTGCTACTGTCTACTGCTATCTACTGCTGTCTATTGCTGCTGTCTATTGCTACTATCTACTGCTATCTTCTACTGCTATCTACTGTTATCTTCTACTGCTGTCTATTGCTGCTGTCTACTGCTACTATCTACTGCTGCTGTCTATTGCTACTATCTACTGCTAACTACTGCTAACTACTGCTGTCTACTGCTATCTACTGCTGTCTACTGCTATCTTCTATTGCTACTATCTACTGCTGCTATCTACTGCTATCTACTGCTATCTACTGCTATCTACTGCTGTCTACTGCTGTCTACTGCTATCTTCTATTGCTACTATCTACTGCTGCTATCTACTGCTATCTACTGCTATCTACTGCTGTCTACTGCTGTCTACTGCTATCTTCTATTGCTACTATCTACTGCTGCTATCTACTGCTATCTACTGCTATCTACTGCTATCTACTGCTATCTACTGCTGTCTACTGCTGTCTACTGCTAACTACTGCTAACTACTGCTGTCTACTGCTATCTACTGCTGTCTACTGCTATCTACTGCTATCTTCTATTGCTACTATCTACTGCTATTTTCTATTGCTACTATCTACTGCTATTTTCTATTGCTACTATCTACTGCTACTATCTACTGCTATCTTCTATTGCTACTATCTACTGCTATCTTCTATTGCTACTATCTACTGCTGTCTACTGCTAACTACTGCTGTCTACTGCTATCTACTGCTAACTACTGCTATCTACTGCTGTCTACTGCTATCTACTGCTAACTACTGCTATCTACTGCTAACTACTGCTAACTACTGCTGTCTACTGCTGTCTACTGCTATCTACTGCTAACTACTGCTAACTACTGCTGTCTACTGCTGTCTACTGCTATCTACTGCTAACTACTGCTATCTACTGCTAACTACTGCTAACTACTGCTGTCTACTGCTATCTACTGCTGTCTACTGCTAATTTCTTTGCATTTAACCATTATTTTACCAGGTCAGTTGACTGAGAACACCTTATAATTTGCAACAATGACCCGTTACCTAACAACTCTTGTTTGAAGAATGAATAGTGGACCAAGGGGCAGCGTTGTAGGCGTACACATCGTCTTTTTATTGATGACACCAACACGAAAATAACAAAGACAACAAAACGAAAGCGAACAGTTCTGTTAGGCACAGACACTAAACAGAAAACAAGATCTCACAAAACCCAAAAGGAAAAAGGACAACTTATATATGATCCCCAATCAGAGACAACAATAGACAGCTGCCTCTGATTGGGAACCACACTCGGCCAAACACAAAGAAATAGAGAACATAGACTTTCCCGCCCGAGTCACACCCTGACCTAAACAAACATAGAGAATAATAGGGATCTCTAAGGTCAGGGCGTGACACCCAGGGAATAGTTACATGGGAGACGAGGGGGGATGAATCCAAATAGTTTGATTCAGAGCATAGAACTCAGTAGGCACTTTCTCTGCAATAAAGAAGGGGTGGACGTGAATGACAATTCTATTACTATGTAGAGACAGGAGATGAACAGATGCACTAGATATTTTGAGAGTACCTCGGTTCTTTCTCTCTCCCAGCTTCACTCTCTCTGTAGTCTAACGAAGGGGACAAGCCAAACTACTTCCCCGTGCCATGACGTTAAGCTAAATGTTGTCTACATGCTGAGCGTGTGCATCCCAAATCGCATCCTATCCCCTATGGGCCCTGGTCTAAAATAGTGCACTATACAGGAAATAGGGTACTATAGGGCCCTGGTCTAAAGTAGTGCACTATACAGGAAATAGGGTACTATAGGGCCCTGGTCTAAAGTAGTACACTATACAGGAAATAGGGTACTATAGGGCCCTGGTCTAAAGTAGTACACTATACAGGAAATAGGGTACTATAGGGCCCTGGTCTAAAGTAGTGCACTATACAGGAAATAGGGTACTATAGGGCCCTGGTCTAAAGTAGTGCACTATACAGGAAATAGGGTACTATAGGGCCCTGGTCTAAAGTAGTGCACTATACAGGAAATAGGGTACTATAGGGCCCTGGTCTAAAGTAGTGCACTATACAGGAAATAGGGTACTATAGGGCCCTGGTCTAAAATAGTGCACTATACAGGAAATAGGGTACTATAGGGCCCTGGTCTAAAGTAGTGCACTATACAGGAAATAGGGTACTATAGGGCCCTGGTCTAAAGTAGTACACTATAAAGGGCATAGGGTGTAATTAGAGCCACAGGCAGAGCGGTGTGGCGTAGTTGCCATTACAGGAGGTCAGGACAATACCTCTTCAAGGCGGCTTAAAGGGATCTGTCAAGTCCTTCATTCTCTGTGTGTCAAGTCCTTCATTCTCTGTGTGTCAAGTCCTTCATTCTCTGTGTGTCAAGTCCTTCATTCTCTGTGTGTCAAGTCCTTCAATCTCTGTGTGTCAAGTCCTTCATTCTCTGTGTGTCAAGTCCTTCATTCTCTGTGTGTCAAGTCCTTCATTCTCTGTGTGTCAAGTCCTTCATTCTCTGTGTGTCAAGTCCTTCATTCTCTGTGTGTCAAGTCCTTCAATCTCTGTGTGTCAAGTCCTTCATTCTCTGTGTGTCAAGTCCTTCATTCTCTGTGTGTCAAGTACTGTGTGTGTGTATAGTTAATTAGTGTGTGTGTGTGTGTGTGTGTGTGTGTGTCTGTGTGTGCGTGTGTGTGTGTGTGTGTGTGTGTGTGTGTGTGTGTGTGTGTGTGTGTGTGTGTGTGTGTGTGTCTGTGTGTGCGTGTGTGTGTGTGTGAGTGCAGTCTTAGCTAATTCCACTCGTAACTCAGAACAGGATAGTGGCCAATTCAAATCTGCTGAGTTCTACATCTCAGCAGCCTTAGTCTTAGTATAGCAACGACACACACACACGCACACACACACCAGTCTAACCACGTTCGGCGTTTAAGTAAAGCTAATGGTGGGGGCAGCATCATCCCTACGGTGAAGCATGGTGGTGGCAGCATCATCCCTATGGTGAAGCATGGTGGTGGCAGCATCATCCCTACGGTGAAGCATGGTGGTGGCTGCATCATCCCTACGGTGAACAATGGTGGTGGCTGCATCATCCCTACGGTGAAGCATGGTGGTGGCAGCATCATCCCTACGGTGAAGCATGGTGGTAGCAGCATCATCCTGTGGGGATGTTTCTCAGCGGCGGGGACTGAGAGACTAGTCAGGATCGAGGGAAAGATGAACGGAGCAAAGAGAGATGGTATCTACTGGTATATCTATATCTACTGGTATCTACTGGTATATCTATATCTACTGGTATCTACTGGTATATCTATATCTACTGGTATCTACTGTAGACAGTATTAACTATTGGTATGTAGGGATTTGGAGGGTTAAACCATAGCATTACTGGTATCTACTGTAGACATCATTAATCTATTGGTATGTAGTAAAGGTGTAATGGTTCACTATTTATTGCGGTTTTGGGGTTATGGTTTAGTTCGTTTACAGTTTAGTACGGTTTAGTTATGGTTTTTGTTCGGGTTTCGGTACAGCGGGAAAATGAAATGCCAACAATAACTATGTTTCATTTGTATTTATTTAAGAATATCCAAAGTGTTATTATTTCTGATTCCATATATGATCACAAATCATGTAATGCCTGGTGAGAGCACAAACAGGAATACAACGCGCTCGATTCTAAAGTAAACTGTCAACAGGTGAACATGGCTCAGACATTGTATAGACAGATTGGTTGTTTAGCAACAAAACCCATGCGTGTGCACCTACGGTTGGCTTATATTGTTGACAACATGTAAACTTGATTTCATCTCCACTGTTTATTGAATATAAAACGTAAAGTAGCACAATGAGCCCTTGTTGTCTATCAACTACATTGCTGCAGTTGTTGGTAAGCTAGCTAGCGCATTATAGCTATATTAGCATCGACGTGACACCAAACAAAACACCTCATAACAAGACATGGTATCAAGAACAAGTTAAAAGTAGCTGAAACGAGACACAATTATCCACCGATTCACCACATGGCAGTTTTTTGTCATTGGTTACCAGCTATCTATCTGAAATCACAACAACACACGGCCTCCTGCCCCATTGAAGCCCGCGCATCAATTCCATGACGCACTCAGCTAACCTGACTATAGGCCTATGCCATGACGTCCCCTTACAAAGAGAACCAAATGCTCACTTCTCCCAGAAAGGGGGCGTGTCTGTAGGGTGGTACTTCTCATTTCCCACTCCGGGGTAATGTGATTGGCTGTCACTGTTCAGTAACTCTGGAGGTCCATCCATCTATAGTAAACGTAACGCAGGGTGCATTGGCCAATTCATTGACAATTTCAATTTCAGCTTATATAGAGCAGGTTCTACCTGTTTGCTGAAATGGGTGCTTATATAGAGCAGGTTCTACCTGTTTGCTGAAATGGGTGCTTATATAGAGCAGGTTCTACCTGTTTGCTGAAATGGGTGCTTATATAGAGCAGGTTCTACCTGTTTGCTGAAATGGGTGCTTATATAGAGCAGGTTCTACCTGTTTGCTGAAATGGGTGCTTATATAGAGCAGGTTCTACAGTGGTTAAAAGTTGCAGCATACTGCAGCAGAGCTTGCGTGGTGCTGCAGAATTATGTGGCACGTTATCTAAATTGTGATGTTGTCTTTTTGTGTTTCTGTCTTGCTTCGGTGGTAGGAATACTGGGGCGACGTCAGCGTCAATGTGCCAACATGTTTGAGGTGTTGACAGCTGCATAGTAAAATTCTGCTTGAGCAGCGGCTACGTAATCTCTCTGTCTTTAGTTTATTCCGGTTGAGCAGTGGCTAGTAATCTCTCTGTCTTTAGTTTATTCCCGGTTTAGCAGTGGCTAGTAATCTCTCTTTCTTTAGTTTATTCCCGGTTAGCAGTGGAGCAGCGGTTGAGCAGCGGCTACGTAATCTCTCTGTCCTTAGTTTATTCTGGTTGAGCAGTGGCTAGTAATCTCTCTGTCCTTAGTTTATTCTGGTTGAGCAGTGGCTAGTAATCTCTCTGTCTTTAGTTTATTCTGGTTGAGCAGTGGCTAGTAATCTCTCTGTCCTTAGTTTATTCTGGTTGAGCAGTGGCTAGTAATCTCTCTGTCTTTAGTTTATTCCCGGTTGAGCAGCGGCTACGTAATCTCTCTGTCTTTAGTTTATTCCGGTTGAGCAGTGGCTAGTAATCTCTCTGTCTTTAGTTTATTCCCGGTTTAGCAGTGGCTAGTAATCTCTCTTTCTTTAGTTTATTCCGGTTGAGCAGCGGCTACGTAATTTCTCGTTCTTAGTTTATTCCCGGTTGAGCAGCAGCTATGTAATCTCTCTGTCTTTAGTTTATTCCCGGTTGAGCAGTGGCTAGTAATCTCTCTGTCTTTAGTTTATTCCGGTTGAGCAGCGGCTACGTAATCTCTCTGTCCTTAGTTTATTCTGGTTGAGCAGCAGCTACGTAATCTCTCTGTCCTTAGTTTATTCCGGTTGAGCAGCAGCTACGTAATCTCTCTGTCCTTAGTTTATTCCGGTTGAGCAGCGGCTACGTAATCTCTCTGTCTTTAGTTTATTCTGGTTGAGCAGCAGCTACGTAATCTCTCTGTCCTTAGTTTATTCCGGTTGAGCAGCAGCTACGTAATCTCTCTGTCCTTAGTTTATTCCGGTTGAGCAGCGGCTACGTAATCTCTCTGTCTTTAGTTTATTCCGGTTGAGCAGCGGCTATGTAATCTCTCTGTCCTTAGTTTATTCCCGGTTGACCAGCGGCTACGTAATCTCTCTGCCCATCAGCGTTGTAATCTACTGGGAAGCCAAAAATGTTCCCAAACTGGAGATTTAAACAATGATGGACTAGTTCCCGGCTGCACTTTACAAAAAGAAGTATACAAAGCCTATTGGTGTTTACGTTTCTATATACACACACATATATATATATAAATATATAAGTCAGAACAATAGACACAAACATATATAAGTCTGAACAATAGACACAAACACAGTCTGTTTAAACTAATAACACACAAACAATTATATGTTTTCGTGTCTTTATTGAACACACCGTGTAAACATTCAGGGTGGAAAAAAGTACGTGAACCCTTGGATTTAATAACTGGTTCACCCTCCTTTGGCAGTAATAACCTCAACCAAACGTTTTCTGTAGTTGAGGATCAGATCTGCACAACAGCAAGGAGGAATTTTGGACAATTCCAATTTACAAACTGTTTCAGTTCAACAATATTATTGGGATGTCTGGTGTGAACTGCTCTCTTGAGGTCATGCCACAGCATCCCAATCAGGTTGAGGTCAGGACTCTGACTGGGCCACTCCAGAAGGCATAGCCTAGTGGTTAGACCGTTGGACTAGTAACCGGAAGGTTGTGAGTTTAAACCCCTGAGCTGACAAGGTACAAATCTGTCGTTCTGCCCGTGAACAGGCAGTTAACCCACTGTTCCCAGGCCGTCATTGAAAATAAGAATGTGTTCTTAACTGACTTGCCTGTTTAAATAAAGGTAAAATTTAAAAAATGTCTTCTGTTGAAGCCATTCTGTTGTTGATTTACTTCTGTGTTTTGGGTTGTTGTCCTGTTGCATCACCCAACTTCTGTTGAGCTTCAATTGGCAGACAGATAGCCTAACATTCTTCTGCGAAATGTCTTGATAGACTTGGGAAAACATTTTTCCATCGATGATAGCAAGCTCTTGCAGTCCCTGAGGCAGCGAAGCAGCACCAAACCAAGACGCTCCGTCCTCCATAGTTTACAGTTCGGATGAGGTTTTGATGTTGGTGGGCTGTGCTGTGCCTTTTTCTCCACACATAGTGTTGTGTGTTCCTTCCAAACAACTCAACTGTAGTTTCATCTGTCCACAGAATATTTGACCAGTAACGCTGTGGAACATCCAGATGCATTTTTACAAAATTCAGACATGCAGCAATGTTTTTTGGGGGGACAGCAGTGGCATCTTCCGTGTTGTCCTCCCATGAACACCATTCTTGTTTAGTGTTTTACGTATCGTAGACTCGTCAACAGAGATGTTAGCATGTTACAGAGATTTCTGTAAGTCTTTAGCTGACACTCTAGGATACTTCTCAACCTCATTGAGCATTCTGCGCTGTGCTCTTGCAGTCATCTTTGCAGGACGGCCACTCCTAGGGAGAGTAGCAACAGTGCTGAACTTTCTCCATTTATAGACAATTTGTCTTACCGTGGACTGATGGACATCAAGGCTTTTAGAGATACTTTGTAAAATGTTTCCAGCTTCATGCAAGTCAATGATTCTTAATCTTAGGTCTTCTGAGATCTCTTTAGTTCGAGGCATGGTTCACATGAGAAAATGCTCCCACTTCGTGAGTGTTTGTTAAAGGGCAAGGCAGCTCTAACCAACATCTCCAATCTCATCCCATTGATTGGACTCCCGGTTAGGTGAGTCCTGACTCCAATTAGCATTTTGAGAAGTCATTAGCCATTAGGAGGTTCACATACATTTTTCCAACCTGCACTGTGAATGTTTAAATGATGTATTCAATATAGATAAGAAAAATACAATAATTTGTGTGTTATTAGTTTAAGCAGACTGGGTTTGTCTGTTGTTGTGACTTAGATGAAGATCAGATCACATTTGATGACCAATTTATGCAGAAATCCAGGTAATTCCAAAAGGATCACATGCTGTTTCTTGCCATTGTACAACACTGTGTTCCTTTACACCTCTAGTATGTAGCGGTTAGGACAAAACGCCACTGATATCTACTGCTCATGAATGATGGAATCCTTATGTCTTCACTCTACTGTAGAGCAGAGCACTCTATGCATGGCAGCATCCAACTAACAAACAAACTCTCATCTCCAAACCGTGCGTGCGTGCGTGCGTGTGTGTGTGTGTGTGGAGTGAGAAGGGGATCAAGATCAAGCAAGCAAATATATGGTGAAATGAGAGAGGAGAGGAGAGGAGCGGAGATGAGGAGCGGAGAGGAGAGGAGAGGAGAGGAGGAGGAGGAGAGAGAGGAGAGGAGAGGAGAGGAGAGGAGAGGAGAGGAGAGGAGAGGAGAGGAGAGGAGAGGTATTCACTGATGAGTGTTCACCTACAGCGTGTTGGAGGAGATGACCAAAATAAGACTTCTCTTCCCAAGTGCCCTGATCTCTTCATCTCCTCATATCTCCCTCTCTCCCATCTCCTTCTCCCCCTCTCTCTACCCCACTCTATCTTTCCGTCTCCTCTCTAGCCCCACTCTATATCTTTTTATCTCTTTCTCTCTCCCCCTCCCCCCCTCTCTCCCATCTCCTTCCTTCTCTCTCCACCCCCTCTATCTTTCACTCTCCTTCTCTCTCCCTATCCCTCTACCCCTATCTCTATATATTTCCATCTTCATCTCTCTCTACCCTTCCTCTCTCCCCTCTCCTTCTCTATCCCTCTCTCTCTACCGCCCACTCTGTCTTTCTGTCTCCTCCTCTCTCCCTTTAACCCTCTCCCTCTCTCCCGTCTCCTTCTCTCTCCACCCCCCTCTCTCTATCTTTCGGTCTCCTTCTCTCTCCCTCTCTCACCATCTTTCCGTCTCCTCTCTTCCTCCCCTCCTCCCTCTCTCTCTCCTTTTCTCTCTACCTCCTCTCTCTGTCATTCCGTCTATTTCTCTCTCCCTCTCTCTCTACCCCCCCCTCTCTCTCCCTCTCTCTCTACCCCCTCTATCGTTCCATCTCCTCTCTCTCTATCTTTCCTTCTCTCAATTCAATTAAATTCAAGGGAATTTATTGACATGGGAAACATATGTTGACATTGCCAAAGTAAGTGAGGTAGGTAATATACAAAAGTGAAATTTAAAAAATGAACAGTAACCAAAAAACTCACAAAAGTCTCAAAATAATAAAGACATTACAAGTGTACACTGTGTACATACAATGTAAATTGTAACAACGTACAAATGGTTAAAGTACAAAAGAGAAAATATTTACAATGGTGTTTGTTCTTCACTGGTTGAACTTTTCTTGTGGCAACAGGTCACAAATCTTGCTGCTGTGATGGCACACTGTGGAATTTCACCCAGTAGATATGGGAGTTTATCAAAATCGGGGTTGTTTTCTAATTCTTTGTGGATCTGTGTAATCTGAGGGAAATATGTGTCTCTAATATGGTCATACATGTGACAGAAGGTTAGGAAGTGCAGCTCAGTTTCCACCTCATTTTGTGGGCAGTGGGCACATAGCCTGTCTTCACCTGAGAGCCAGGTCTGCCTATGACGGCCGTTCTCAATAGCAAGGCTATGCTCACTGAGTCTGTACATAGTCAAAGATTTCCATAAGTTTGGGTCAGTCACAGTGGTCAGGTATTCTGCCACTGTGTACTCTCTGTTTAGGGCCAAATAGCATTCTAGGTTTTTTGTTAATTCTTTCCAGTGTGTCAATTAATTATCTTTTTGTTTTCTCATGATTTGGTTAGGTCTAATTGTGTTGCTGTCCTAGGGCTCTCTCTCTCCCTCTACCCTCCCTCTATCTTTCCCACCTCTTCTCTACCTCCTCTCTTCCTCTTTCTCTCTCTACCCCCCCTCCTTCTCTCTCCCTCTCTCTCTACCCCCTCTATCGTTCCGTCTCCTTCTCTCTCCCTCTCTACCCCTATCTTTCCTTCTCTCTCTCTACTCCTTCTCTCTATCATTCTGTCTCCTTTTCTCTCTCTACCCCTCCTTTCCCTCTCCCCCGTCTCCTCTCTACCTCCTCTCTCTCTCTCTCTCTCTAACCCACCTCTCTCTCTCTAACCCCTCCCTCTACCATTGTGTCTCCTCTCTACCTCTCTCTCTACCCCCCTCTATCTTTCTTGCTCCTTCTCTCTCCCTCTCTACCCCTATCTTTGTCTCCTTTTCTCTCCCCTCTCTATCTTTCTGTCTCCTTCTCTCTCCCTCTACCCCCTCTCTCTCTTTCCGTCTCCTTCTCTCTCTCTACCCACTCCTTTCCCTCTCTCATGTCTCCTCTCTACCTCCTCTCTTCCTGACCCCCCTCTTTCTCCCTCTCTCTCTACCTCCTCTCTCCCTACCCCCCTCTCTCGCTCTCTCTCTCTCTCTACCTCCTCTCTCTCTAAACCACCTCTCTCTCTACCTTTTCTCTACCCCTCTCTCTATCATTCCGTCTCCTCCTCTCTCCCTCTATCTTTCCGTCTCCTCTCTCTCTACCCCCTCCTGTTCCTCTATATCTCCTCTCTCCTTGTCCCCCTCTCTCCTCTCTTTCTCCCTCTCTCTCTCTCCCTCCTCTTTCCCTTTCTCCCTCTCTCTCTACCTCCTCTCACCCTCTCTCTCTCTAACCCCTCTCTCTCTCTTTCTCTCTCTCTACCTCCTCTCTCCCTGACTCCCCTCTCTCTTTCTCCCTCCCTCTCTACCTATCTCCCTCTCTCTCTAACCCCTCTCTACCTCCTCTTTCTCTACCCCTCTCTCTCCCTGACCCCCTCTCTCTCGACCTCCTCTCCCCCTCTCTCTCTCTAACATCTCTCTCTCTACCTCCTCTCTCCCTGACCCCCTCTCTCTTTCTCCCTCTCTACCTCCTCTCTCCCTCTCTCTCTACCTCCTCTCCCCCTCTCTCTTTATACCCCCTCTATCTTTACAGCTCCTTCTCTCTTCCTCCCTCCTTTTCCTCTCTCCTTCCCCTCTCTCTATCATTCCGTCACCCTCTCTCCTTTCCCTCTCTCCTTTCCGTCCCTCTCTCCCTCTCCCTCTATCTTTCTGTCCTTGTTGTCCTCTCCAGTGACAATTGGCATTCAGACCATTTGTATTGCATGTCTCAGTGATGAAAGGAGACCCCCCCTGTAGAGAACTGTTCCATGTCTACCACACAGATGCTTCTATTCATTTTGAACATGCTGTGGTAATTTACCTTTCCTGTGTATACAGAACTGTAGGAATGCCTTGGCATCAGTCTGATATGTTGGAGAGCAGACTCATTTTTATTTCAATGTTTTCCCTTTTTTTGTTGTTGATATAAAGCACTTGGTCTTTATTAATGGCAATCTGTTGTGTCTATTGGGCCCGTGGAGGTTTATTTGGTTTTTTTTAATGGCGTTTTGAGAGTGTTTTCCTTCTCTCCTCCTTCTCTCCTTCCCGAATGAGTCTATCAAAATAGTATGGGGTCTTTGGACCAGACATGTGGGTCCGTTGAATCAGGGTGTAAGTGTCCCATAAAGCAACCCTATTCCTTACATAGTGCACTACTTTGGACCAGATACATATAGGACCTGCTCAAATTTAGTGCACTACTTTGGACCAGATAAATATAGGACCTGCTCTAATTTAGTGAACTACTTTGGACCAGATACATATAGGACCTGCTCTAATTTAGTGCACTACTTTGGACCAGATACATATAGGACCTGCTCAAATTTAGTGCACTACTTTTAACCAGATAAATATAGGACCTGCTCAAATTTAGTGCACTATAAAGGGAATATTCAAGACATAGACTTTCAACCCAGTAGGGTGTCTGTGGGCAAAACATGACTGTCCATTGCGTCTGGGTGTTAACGAGGACTAAGGTATAAACAGCCAACAGACTGGTCGTCTGTCTGTTTCCCAGTATTATTTACTACCCTGTTAATCATATCTGAACTCTGGATGGATTTCCATAATATTTTTCCTGTCCACATTTGGCATGTTTACCAAACAAAATACAGAGAACATTTAAAATTATTGAAGGGGCCTGAAATAAATTAAACATGAAAACAAATCTTACACAGATTTTTTTTCCCCCACATAGAATAAATAGCTAGAGTAGCTACATATTGAAAAATAATGTTGTTGACACTCCATCGACAGCAACAGTATATAAATAAACACAGACATAAATCCTACTGCATCGTACTGTCTGCATCTAATAGTAGAATAACCAACCAGATATGAGAATATTCCTGCTCTATGCATCTCTGACAGGAATTAGACCATATTAACTCATCTGTTTATTATTCTCTATTACACTAATCCTGCTTAGTATCATGTGTCTGTGGGCATTGTGTGTGTGTGTGTGTGTGCGTGTGTGTGCATGTGTGCGTGTGTGTGTGTGTGTGTGATGGTACCTGGCCCCCATCTCCGGTGCCAGGTACCATCTCCTGTGCCAGGTATCATCTCCTGTGCCAGGTATCATCTCCCGTGCCAGGTATCATCTCCGTTGCCAGGTATCATCTCCGGTGCCCGGTATCATCTCCCGTGCCAGGTATCATCTCCGGTGCCAGGTATCATCTCCGGTGCCAGGTATCATCTCCGGTGCCGGTATCATCTCCCGTGCCAGGTATCATCTCTGTTGCCAGGTATCATCTCCTGTGCCAGGTATCATCTCCCGTGCCAGGTATCATCTCCGTGCCAGGTATCATCTCCGTGCCAGGTATCATCTCCGTTGCCAGGTATCATCTCTGGTGCCAGGTATCATCTCCCGTGCCAGGTATCATCTCCGGTGCCAGGATATCATCTCCGGTGCCAGGTATCATCTCCGGTGCCAGATACCATCTCCGGTGCCAGATACCATCTCCTGTGCCAGATACCATCTCCGTGCCAGGTATCATCTCCGGTGCCAGATACCATCTCCGGTGCCAGGTATCATCTCCGGTGCCAGATATCATCTCCGGTGCCAGATATCATCTCCGTGCCAGGTATCATCTCCGGTGCCAGATCATCTCCGGTGCCCGGTATCATCTCCGGTGCCAGATACCATCTCCGGTGCCAGATACCATCTCCGGTGCCAGGTATCATCTCCTGTGCCAGGTATCATCTCACGCACGGCAGTGTCTAGGGTTTTACTGAGAAACAAGGCCCGGACCAAACACTCAAATAACAGTGGTGTGTAGAACTGCATCTTGGAACGCACAACTCGTCTGTCCTCGTCACGGCTGAGTTATTTGCAGCAGGCGACCACACCGGGTGTCCGCTCCTATCAGCTAGAAACAAGAAGAAGTTGATTGTCCAGCGAGCACGCGACCACCAACACTGGACAATCGAGGTGTGTAAAAACATCTCCTGGTCCAACATGCTGTTGACAGAGTCAGGATTTGGCGTATTGCAGCGTGAGTCGTCCATGGCCCCATCCTGCCTGGTGTCAACGGAACAGGCTGGTGGTGGTGGTGCGATGGTTGTGGGTAATGTTTTCCTTGAAACCAGTTGAGCAACATTTGAACACCGCACCTTGTAGAATCCATGTCTATAAGAATTCATGCTGGGGGGGGGTCCGACCTGGTATTAGATGGGTGTACCTACTAAACTGGCCACTGAGTCGATATGAGTCACTTTGAGAGCATGTCAGACAAGCACAGAGTAGTGAGACTGGAGACCCGGGAACTGCTAAGTAGAAAACACATCTAGCATACATCTAACCAGTAAAAATGATCTCCTCTACAGCATCAGACAGTCCCACAAAGTCATTGTCTTTGTGGGTGGCAGGGGGCCTAGTGGTTAGAGCGTTGGGCCAGTAACCAGCAGGTAGCCTAGTGGTTAGAGCGTTGGGCCAGTAACCAGCAGGTAGCCTAGTGGTTAGAGCGTTGGATAAGTAACCAGCAGGTAGCCCGAGTGGTTAGAGCGTTGGGCCAGTAACCAGCAGGTAGCCTAGTGGTTAGAGCGTTGGGCCAGTAACCAGCAGAGAGTAGTGGTTAGAGCGTTGGGCCAGTAACCAGCAGGTAGCCTAGTGGTTAGAGCGTCTGGGCCAGTAACCAGCAGAGCCTAGTGGTTGTCTTTGGGGTAACCAGCAGGTAGCCTAGTGGTTAGAGCGTTGGGCCAGTAACCAGCAGGTAGCCTAGTGGTTAGAGCGTTGGACTAGTAACCAGCAGGTAGCCTAGTGGTTAGAGCGTTGGGCCAGTAACCAGCAGGTAGCCTAGTGGTTAGAGCGTTGGGCCAGTAACCAGCAGGTAGCCTAGTGGTTAGAGCGTTGGGCCAGTAACCAGCAGAGAGCCTAGTGGTTAGAGCGTTGGGCCAGTAACCAGCAGGTAGCCTAGTGGTTAGAGCGTTGGGCCAGTAACCAGCAGAGAGCCTAGTGGTTAGAGCGTTGGGCCAGTAACTGAAAGGTTGCTAGATTTAATCCCCGAGCTGACAAGGTAAAAATCGGTCATTTCTGCCCCTGAACAAGACAGTGACCCCACTGTTCCTAGACCGTCATTGTAAATAAGAATGGGTTCTTAACTGACTTGCCTAGTTAAATGAATTGTTGCAAAAAGTGAGTGACTACAGAGAGACAGACTACATCAGGCTGCTCATAGGCTACATGCAGACAGACTAAATGACTGATTGGTTCATTGATCTGGTTGACTAATTAGTTGATAGATCCTTGAGAATGTTGTTGATTAACTTTTATGACTTCAACGGTGGCAATGTAGATGAATAGACTGTAATAATTTCACATGTTTATGTGAAATATTAATGATTAAATATTTCCTCGAAATTATAATCAAAATCCAAGTACCAAACACCTGCAATGACGGAGCACTCTAATGGAATCTGAATAATTGTTATTTGTTTGTTTGTTTTTCTCTGTTCCTGTGATTGGTTTATTTAATCTTGTTGTTTACTACGTGCTCCTGAAGCAGCTCAGAGGAGACAACGGCTTGTCCTCAAAGTTAGTCCATAACTGCATTCATTTACATCAGGGGCGGACTGGGACCAGAAATGCACTGGTCTTGTTGTCCTCAAGGTCCACGTTACTACACAAATACACAAATAACACAAATACAAAAATACACAAATAACCCCAAAAAGAGACATTTATATTGGGTTAAACACACTGGACTAAACACACTGGGTTAAACACATATGACCAGACCTCTAGTCAACAGCGACCCATATGACCAGACCTCTAGTCAACAGCGACCCATATGACCAGACCTCTAGTCAACAGCGGCAGTCTTAGAGGGAAATAGAGAACAAACAAGAGAGAACTATTGTAAAGTAGACTGTGTCTGTAGAGTGTGTATAAGATGTATGGATTGAAGGTAGAAGCAGAAGTGTTTATTAGTTTACTCCAAATGGGGGATCGTTGGAAGGGTTTGGGGGGAATAATAATAAAGGTATATTCTTTAAAGTATATATGTCTATATAGGTATGTGTATATATGTATGTCTATATAGGTATGTGTATGTATATATGTATGTATATATGTCTATATAGGTATGTCTATATAGGTATGTGTATGTATATAGGTATGTCTATATAGGTATGTGTATGTATATATGTCTATATAGGTATGTATATATGTATATATGTATATATAGGTATGTCTATATAGGTATGTGTATGTATATATGTCTATATAGGTATGTGTATGTATATATGTGTATATAGGTATGTGTATGTATATATGTGTATATAGGTATATGTATGTATATATGTATATATAGGTATGTCTATATAGGTATGTGTATGTACATATGTCTATATAGGTATGTGTATGTATATATGTATATATAGGTATGTGTATGTATATATGTGTATATAGGTATATGTATGTATATATGTATATATAGGTATGTCTATATAGGTATGTGTATGTATATATGTCTATATAGGTATGTGTATGTACATATATATATATGTCTATATAGGTATGTGTATGTATATATGTATATATAGGTATGTGTATGTATATATGTGTATATAGGTATGTGTATGTATATATGTGTATATAGGTATATGTATGTATATATGTATATATAGGTATGTCTATATAGGTATGTGTATGTACATATGTCTATATAGGTATGTATATATATGTATATATAGGTATGTGTATGTATATATGTGTATATAGGTATATGTATGTATATGTATATATAGGTATGTCTATATAGGTATGTGTATGTATATATGTATATAGGTATGTCTATATAGGTATGTCTATATAGGTATGTGTATGTATATATGTATATAGGTATGTCTATATAGGTATGTCTATATAGGTATGTGTATGTATATATGTATATAGGTATGTGTATGTATATATGTATGTCTATATAGGTATGTCTATATAGGTATGTGTATGTATATATGTATATAGGTATGTCTATATAGGTATGTGTATGTATATATGTATATAGGTATGTGTATGTATATATGTATGTCTATATAGGTATGTCTATATAGGTATGTGTATGTATATATGTATATAGGTATGTCTATATAGGTATGTCTATATAGGTATGTGTATGTATATATGTATATAGGTATGTCTATATAGGTATGTGTATGTATATATGTGTATATAGGTATGTGTATATATATATGTCTATATAGGTATGTGTATGTATATATGTCTATATAGGTATGTCTATATAGGTATGTGTATGTATATATGTCTATATAGGTATGTGTATGTATATATGTCTATATAGGTATGTGTATGTATATATGTTTATATAGGTATGTGTATGTATATATGTATATATAGGTATGTGTATGTATATATGTGTATAGGTATGTCTATATAGGTATGTGTATGTATATATGTATATAGGTATGTGTATGTATATATGTATATAGGTATGTCTATATAGGTATGTGTATGTATATATGTATATATGTATATATGTATGTCTATATAGGTATGTGTATGTATATATGTATATAGGTATGTCTATATAGGTATGTGTATGTATATATGTATATAGGTATGTCTATATAGGTATGTGTATGTATATATGTATATAGGTATGTCTATATAGGTATGTGTATGTATATATGTATATAGGTATGTCTATATAGGTATGTGTATGTATATATGTGTATATATGTATGTCTATATAGGTATGTGTATGTATATATGTATATAGGTATGTCTATATAGGTATGTGTATGTATATATGTATATATGTATGTCTATATAGGTATGTGTATGTATATATGTCTATATAGGTATGTCTATATAGGTATGTCTATATAGGTATGTGTATGTATATATGTCTATATAGGTATGTCTATATAGGTATGTGTATGTATATATGTATATAGGTATGTCTATATAGGTATGTGTATGTATATATGTCTATATAGGTATGTCTATATAGGTATGTGTATATATATATGTGTATAGGTATGTGTATGTATATATATCTATATAGGTATGTGTATGTATATATGTATATATAGGTATGTGTGTATGTATATATGTATATATAGGTATGTGTATGTATATATGTATATAGGTATGTCTATATAGGTATGTGTATGTATATATGTATATAGGTATGTCTATATAGGTATGTGTATGTATATGTGTATATAGGTAGGTATGTCTATATAGGTATGTGTATGTATATATGTATGTATAGGTATGTGTATGTATATATGTCTATATAGGTATGTCTATATAGGTATGTGTATGTATATATGTGTATAGGTATGTGTATGTATATATGTGTATATAGGTATGTCTATATAGGTATGTGTATGTATATATGTGTATAGGTATGTGTATGTATATATGTGTATATAGGTATGTCTATATAGGTATGTGTATGTATATATGTGTATAGGTATGTGTATGTATATATGTGTATATAGGTATGTCTATATAGGTATGTGTATGTATATATGTGTATATAGGTATGTCTATATAGGTATGTGTATGTATATATGTGTATAGGTATGTGTATGTATATATGTGTATATAGGTATGTGTATGTATATATGTATATAGGTATGTGTATGTATATGTGTATATAGGTATGTATATATAGGTATGTGTATGTATATATGTGTATAGGTATGTGTATGTATATATGTATATAGGTATGTGTATGTATATATGTATATAGGTATGTGTATGTATATATGTATATATAGGTATGTATATATAGGTATGTGTATGTATATATGTCTATATAGGTATGTGTATGTCTATATATGTATATATAGGTATGTGTATATATATATGTCTATATAGGTATGTGTATGTATATATGTCTATATAGGTATGTGTATGTATATATGTATATATATATAGGTATGTGTATATATATGTATATGTCTATATAGGTATGTCTATATAGGTATGTGTATGTATATAGGTATGTCTATATAGGTATGTGTATGTATATATGTCTATATAGGTATGTATATATGTATATATGTATATATAGGTATGTCTATATAGGTATGTGTATGTATATATGTCTATATAGGTATGTCTATATAGGTATGTGTATGTATATATGTCTATATAGGTATGTGTATGTATATATGTATATATGTATGTCTATATAGGTATGTGTATGTATATATGTCTATATAGGTATGTCTATATAGGTATGTCTATATAGGTATGTGTATGTATAGGTATGTCTATATAGGTATGTGTATGTATATATGTGTATATAGGTATGTCTATATATGTAGATATAGGTATGTGTATGTATATATGTATATAGGTATGTATATATGTAGATATAGGTATGTGTATGTATATATGTAGATATAGGTATGTGTATGTATATATGTAGATATAGGTATGTGTATGTATATATGTATATAGGTATGTATAGGTATGTCTATATAGGTATGTGTATGTATATATGTCTATATAGGTATGTCTATATAGGTATGTGTATGTATATATGTCTATATAGGTATGTGTATGTATATATGTATATATGTATGTCTATATAGGTATGTGTATGTATATATGTCTATATAGGTATGTCTATATAGGTATGTCTATATAGGTATGTGTATGTATATATGTCTATATAGGTATGTCTATATAGGTATGTCTATATAGGTATGTGTATGTATATATGTATATAGGTATGTGTATGTATATATGTCTATAGGTATGTGTATGTATATATGTCTATATAGGTATGTCTATATAGGTATGTGTATGTATATATGTGTATGTATATATGTATATATAGGTATGTCTATATAGGTATGTGTATATATATATGTCTATATAGGTATGTCTATATAGGTATGTGTATGTATATATGTCTATATAGGTATGTCTATATAGGTATGTGTATGTATATATGTGTATATATGTATGTCTATATAGGTATGTGTATGTATATATGTATATATGTATGTCTATATAGGTATGTGTATGTATATATGTGTATATAGGTATGTGTATGTATGTATATATGTATGTATATAGGTATGTGTATGTATATATGTCTATATAGGTATGTGTATGTATATAGGTATGTCTATATAGGTATGTGTATGTATATATGTATATAGGTATGTCTATATAGGTATGTGTATGTATATATGTATATATAGGTATGTGTATATAGGTATGTATATATAGGTATATGTATGTATATATGTATATATAGGTATGTGTATGTATATATGTCTATATAGGTATGTGTATGTATATATGTAGATATAGGTATGTGTATGTATATATGTCTATATAGGTATGTGTATGTATATATGTGTATATAGGTATGTCTATATAGGTATGTATATATGTATATATAGGTATGTGTATGTATATATGTGTATATAGGTATGTGTATGTATAGGTATGTCTATATAGGTATGTGTATGTATATATGTGTATATAGGTATGTCTATATAGGTATGTGTATGTATATATGTATATATAGGTATGTGTATGTATATATGTCTATATAGGTATGTGTATGTATATATGTATATATAGGTATGTGTATGTATATATGTCTATATAGGTATGTGTATGTATATATGTCTATATAGGTATGTGTATGTATGTCTATATAGGTATGTGTATGTATATATGTGTATATAGGTATGTCTATATAGGTATGTGTATGTATATATGTATATATAGGTATGTCTATATAGGTATGTGTATGTATATATGTATGTCTATATAGGTATGTGTATGTATATATGTATATAGGTATGTCTATATAGGTATGTGTATGTATATAGGTATGTCTATATAGGTATGTCTATATAGGTATGTGTATGTATATATGTATATAGGTATGTGTATGTATATATGTATGTCTATATAGGTATGTGTATGTATATAGGTATGTCTATATAGGTATGTGTATGTATATATGTCTATATAGGTATGTATATATGTATATATGTATATATGTATGTCTATATAGGTATGTGTATGTATATATGTATATAGGTATGTCTATATAGGTATGTGTATGTATATATATAGGTATATGTATATATGTCTATATAGGTATGTGTATGTATATATGTATATATAGGTATGTGTATGTATATATGTCTATATAGGTATGGTATGTGTGTATATATATGTATATATAGGTATGTCTATATAGGTAGGTATGTATATATGTATGTATATATGTGTATATAGGTATGTATATATATGTGTATGTGTATGTATAGGTATGTCTATATAGGTATGTGTATGTATATATAGGTATGTCTATATAGGTATGTGTATGTATATATGTCTATATATATGTCTATATAGGTATGTGTATGTATATATGTGTATATAGGTATGTCTATATATAGGTATGTGTATGTATATATGTATATATAGGTATGTCTATAGGTATGTGTATGTATGTATATATGTCTATATAGGTATGTGTATGTATATATGTCTATATAGGTATGTCTATATAGGTATGTGTATGTATATATGTCTATATAGGTATGTAGGTATGTATATATATGTATATAGGTATGTCTATGTATATATGTGTATATATATATGTATGTCTATATAGGTATATATGTATGTATATAGGTATGTCTATATAGGTATGTGTATGTATATATGTGTATATAGGTATGTCTATATAGGTATGTGTATGTACATATGTCTATATGTATGTATATATATATGTGTATGTATGTATGTCTATATAGGTATGTGTATGTATATATGTGTATATGTATGTCTATATAGGTATGTGTGTATATATGTCTATATAGGTATGTGTATGTATATATGTCTATATAGGTATGTGTATGTATATATGTATATATAGGTATGTGTATGTATATGTGTATATAGGTATGTCTATATAGGTATGTGTATGTATATATGTATATAGGTATGTATGTATATAGGTAGGTATGTATATATGTATATATGTATGTATATATAGGTATGTGTATGTATATATGGTATATAGGTATGTCTATATAGGTATGTGTATGTATATATGTATATAGGTATGTCTATATAGGTATGTGTATGTGTATATATGTCTATATATGTGTATGTCTATATAGGTATGTGTATGTATATATGTCTATATAGGTATGTGTATGTATATATGTGTATGTATATATGTGTATATAGGTATGTGTATATAGGTATGTGTATATAGGTATGTCTATATAGGTATGTGTATGTATATATGTATATATAGGTATGTGTATATAGGTATGTGTATATAGGTATGTGTATATAGGTATGTCTATATAGGTATGTGTATGTATATATGTATATATAGGTATGTGTATATAGGTATGTGTATGTATATATGTCTATAGGTATGTCTATATAGGTATGTGTATGTATATATGTATATAGTATAGGTATGTCTATATAGGTATGTGTATGTATATATGTCTATATAGGTATGGTATGTGTATGTATATATGTATATATAGGTATGTCTATATAGGTATGTGTATGTATATGTATGTCTATATATGTGTATATAGGTATGTCTATATAGGTATGTGTATGTATATATGTATATATAGGTATG